>NC_048445.1:12818635-13018635 GCF_004353265.1 Vitis riparia
AAATAAAATTAAAAAAAAAGAGCAAACATATAATAGAAACCAAGATAGAATAAATAAATAAAATCTTAGAAAGAAGGTTAGTCATATATACTAACCTGATTCCGGTTCAGAATGCGCCTCTCCATCTCTTCTTCCGAACAATCAAAAAACAGGACAAATTCGGGTTCAATTTTAGTCTGCATTCACATCATTCATTTCCAAAATCAATAGAAAGCATCCCAAATTGGCAGCTTCAGCAAACAAAATCCACATGAACTATTCTGAATAGGGCATTCCGAATATGGATAACATTTACATATCTGTAGAGATAGCAAAATCGAGATAAAAGAAGAGTTATCATAGAGAGCTTACAACAGCCTCAAATGCAGCACGGTTTTCCTCATTACGGGGAAAACCATCAATAAGAAATTTGTCGTTACTGTCTTCCAGTATTGCTCGTTGAAGAAGCTTAATTGTTACTTCTGAAGGAACAATCTTTCCCTCCTTAATCATGCTCTGAATCATATTCCTGCAGCACATTAGCAAACACAGACTTTATTAGCAAGGTCATTGTTTAAAAAGAATCACCCATTTAAACCATAGCAGAATCCACATGCTGTTGCAACAACATAAAATAGTCTTTTCAGAATAATCAGAAAGGAAGAGAACAGCATCGGTGGATAAAAAGGCATTCAAATTTTGTCCACATGCAACAAAAATAAAATGCACTTGATGGTTCATTATATAACATATCAAGAAAGAATAAATAATAAATAATTAACAGTGGGAAGACAATCCTAACCATCTGTTCACAGGAAATTCACTCAAAAACCCCAAAGGAAAAGGTTGGAAATCTTAGTCCCATTTGTTGCCATATGTTTTTTTGTAGCAATAAAGGCATAGCACAAATTTAGAACAAAAGCATTATTTATTTGTCACACTTTTGATTCTTAAAAGGAGTTCATGCTCCAATTTGTGAAAAAGAACAAACAAACAAGCAGGAAAAACACCAGGAAAAAAAGAAAAAGAAAAGGGTCCACACTGAGGAAAAAAATTAAGTGAAGTGGGGCTGCAACTTAAGATCGACAGACTCCCATCCAATTTACACCAAGAATTTCTCTTTTGAAAAACATAAAAGGTTACCAATGAGAAAGATCTTAACTAACTATTATTGACTTCACTAATTGCAGCCATTTCAGCCAAAAGCACAAGCGTAAGAATAAAGAAAAACATGAGATAGTCATCTACAACCAAAGGTCTGCAAATCAAATCATCAGGAAAGTCCAATTACACCAATTCCTAGGGTAGGATGTCCCCAACATAAGGCTACAAAAATGAAAGTTTCCAACTCACAGTTCCACCAGTATGAAAAGGTACAGGAAAAAATAAAAAATAAAAAAAAAACAACACCCATACCCACCAAGAGGAATACAGTAAGGTCAAGAACTAAGTAAACAGAGCATAGAGCAGGAGCATGAGTGTGCTTGAAAAGAGCAACTTAAGAAAACAATAGAGCCTAGAGCACCTCCAATGCATTTGTAATTCTACGGATTACTTAATATGAACACCCGCACACACTTGGTCTCTTAAAACCAAGTAAACATTGTAGAATGATCACTCATGGGGGCAAATAAGAACTAAATTATATGTTCGAGGCTTCAAGCCCCACATAATTATAATTTGTTAAATTAAAATTTGCAGAAAAGTAATGGCACCACAACTTTTTGGTCAAAATATTCATGTCTCTAAGTCATATCAGTGGATTTGGGGGATTACTCTTTCAATCAACCAATCTCCAGATTGAAGAGGAACCTCTCCCCCTTTATTCATTAGACTGCGTTGGACTGAGAATACATATACAAGCTGCTTCCAAAGAAGAAAATACATGAAAACAATAACAGAAAACCCATATATCCTGTAGAAAAAGCAAACGCCTTCCATTAGCAAACCTTTTCAAGAACTACAAGTCAATCAGATGGATTAGGTCATACAGACATAAGGTTTAGTTTATATCATCATTGTTAAGATCCATGAGATAATAATTCCACTTTTTCACAAGGGCAAAATGTACAGTATAGCATTCGATGACTTCTTTGTTAAACCAACATCCATTTTAAAGCTGCAACTGTTCTTATATTTGGACACTAAGTATATTGAATCAAGGACGAGAACAGATTTTGGTTTGACAGAAAGGAATGTGGATCTAATACAGCTTAGCTGAAAACTATTACTCTAAAACCATACCCATTTTCAGAACCAGATTTAATTTCTGCTCGTAGAAGATCACCAGCACTGAGATGAGTGTACCCAAAGTGTTTCACAATATTTGCACACTGGGTGCCTTTCCCACTGCCTGGACCACCTGCTCAATCCACAGAATCAATATATCAGTTCAGAGAAATCCCTTAAAATCATGTGTGTGTGTGTGTGTGTGCATGCATGTGACTTTGTGAGAGAGAGTGTGTCAATCCACAGAATCAACAAACCAGATCATATACACCATGGAGACAGTCATAAATTTCATTTTCTTCTTGCCACTCTCTTTCTTCCATCTGAACCACACTGTCTACTTCACCTATTTTGGTAAGTGGTCCACAAATGCCTATTGAATGGCGGCTACCAATGGCATATATATCACATTATACTACAAAAGTATAAAGTGCAGCAAATCCATCATCTACACTATACATGAGCTCAAAATTAATATATTACTTCATAACCAACATTTTACGAAAAAAGAAGCAAAAATATATCCTTTGGAAGATTTAAAATTAATTTAATTGAAAATCAGAAAGTATTTAGAGTGAATTTAGGTGAAAATACCCAGAAGATGCACCCTGTAGAAGCTTTCCACAGGGACACTTGCATCTGCATGCTTATAAAAAAAAATGCATACGCAGAAGAAGTTGGTCTTACTTTGTAGCAAAATGTCAAAGTATAGTTTAAGTACCGTCCATTTTTAGGTTCTTTTCTATTCTCAAACTTGAGATCATTGTCACTTGAGACAGGCAACTTCAGGAGTGGGAATTATTGAACACCACAAGGAATTCAAACCCGGAAATTACTTCTTGTGGTTAAAGAAAATAGGGAACAAATCAGGAATCCAGAAATAGCATACAAGACCAACCCCAGGTGTAATTAGGAAAACACGATCCTGAAAAAGGAAGGAGCAACCATAGGGGCAAAGTCCAAACCTCATAAACTAATGGAAGACACGACCCTGAAAGTGTGCATTGTTAGAAAAGGATCTTTGCAACAGAGAAGACTCCCAAAATAATAATGATGGCTAGGAAGATAACAACCACATAAGGAATAATGAACACTGATGTTGACTGTTGAGTCTCAAGTATGGTGTCTGGCAGCCTTTTATGTACCATAACTATTTTTTAGTCATCAAAGTAGTCATTGAATTAGTTATTCACAATTTTACCAAATTCAGTACCAGGACTGAAGCCCAAAATTTTCAGTAACAAAAATAGAACCTTTAAATACAAAAGAATTTATAAGCAACTACATTCTCAGCAGATTTTTTTAATGTGAAACCGAAAATCTGATAAACAAGAGTTGTGCTAAGAAGAAGAAAATTGAAAGGTTGAAAGTGGTGAAAAAGGAACTCTTCAAAAAGCAAGTTTGAATAATTAAAGAGAGCCTCCAGTTAATTTAAAATATTAAAAATTAAAAAATTAAAAAGTATATAAAATGGGAAAAGAGAAAACCTCTAATATAAGGTTAGCAAGCACACAAATAAAAATTGTGTTTACAAAAAAATGCCAGGTGGCTCATGTGTTAAGACGTCCTTGTAAGAACTTTGAGTTTCCTAGCAATTAAAAATAATTATGGTATAATCATCCCCAGAATATAAAAGAACTTTTAATAGCAGATCCATATGAATATGTTTGAAAAAACTAATGAAATATCAATAAAAATCAAGGAAACATACCCAAATAAGCTTGGTGATATAGAAAACATACATATAGAAAGCTACAAGCATGCTTATTAACAGAAACTAATCACAATAGGTAAATCAACTTTCAATAATTTGTGCTCGAAAATTTTCTTATTTTTTCATGTGAACAAATAAATACTAATTATGGAACCTAAAGGGCTGCAATCAAGCTTGAATTTATTCAAACTAATTCCAGTAATCAAAATTTCCTAATTTCTCAATTCCAACACAACTATCACTTTTAGAGTTTGCCTTCAAAGGAAACCAATTGTTGACAGCATCTAGTGATGTGTAAATTATCAACTCCTTATAGTTCAAATTGTGGAAATCAGCTCTGTGCAGCTAAAATCAGAGAAAGGGACAAATTGAAAGAATGGAGACAATAGATCGATTAAGGTCCCAGGGGGCTTAAGGGTTGACCTAGCAAGAGATCAGGGAAGAATTTAGAAGACTTGAAATTGAAGAAACTTTAATTTAAAATTGTTGATTTCACCTTCTTAATCGAAACTTCAAATCTCCAGTTTCATCCTTAATAAGAGAGAGAGAGAGAGAGAGAGAGAGAGAGAGAGAGAGAGAGAGAACCTTCAAACTCTCAACAGAAAATTCTGAATCTTCCCAATATGTTGTGATAAGTGAGAACATGGAATAAAAGGTGGGATTCAGTATTAGGGCAACTAGATTGGTTCAAATCAACTTGCAATGCCTTTTGGAGTCATTTGGCAGTCCAGGTTAATTAACAACTAAGAAACAAGGCCATTTAGGTACTAAAAGGAGGTAACAACTCAAAATTCATGTTTCAGGTCAATGTTGAGTGTCAGGAGCAAGCCTGATTAACTAATTTATAATTTGATTTTCTTTAAGTGTGTGTTTTCAATCTGACTTTCTAAGACCTTCCAGTCTCCCTACAATGACCTGCATTTGGTCAATACATTATTTGATTAGCAACTTGGCTGCTTCCATCCTGCATTTGAGAGTTAGTATCCTATGGAGATAGTCTAAATCATTTTTTTGTCAAGAATAATTTTATGTGTCCTTAACTACAGTAAATACAGATCAGGATTTACCAAAATAATACTGTTGCTACCCACAAACATTCACTAGTAAAAAGACAAACTAAAACAAAAAGACCAAGAAGAGAGTGTAGAATAAACCATAATACCATTTACATAAACAAATTAAAACTTTTGGATAAGAAAAAATGGCTTGTTAGGTACAATACAAAACAATGAGACTTGTTAGAGAAATTATCAAGCATTCAGAGAAGTAATACTAGAAATTCAGCTAGGCAAAGAAGGATTGTGCAACTTTTACAGGCAAAGACCTTACTGAATAGGATCAGTTGTTGAAAGAATCAGAAACCAAAGTGCTCACCTAAGACAAAAACAACTTTAACCTTCTTCTCAGCTAGCAAGTTTTCATTTGTTTCCTGCAACCAAATATGTGTCAGACTATGACTCCACAAAGATGAGACATGAAAGAGATAAAATGAAACATTTGTCTCTATAAGCATATTTCAAATTTTTAATGATCAGCAACAACCAGATTCTGCTATCTTATCAATAAAATAAAATAAAATAAAATAAATAGTTACTTTTTGTTTAATGTAAAGAACTAACAAACTGGTACAAATGTATTCATAACAGGGACTAAGTCACAATTCCTTGGTCATTGCAATTTCTGATGGGTTAAACTCAGGTAAAATAAAATCAAATAAATAAATAAATAAATAACAACAGAGAATCTCACAATGAAACAGTGTTCTGTATATAGAAAAGAAGGAATGCAGTCATTCTAAGCTTGAGTTATTTACGCCCTATTTGGTAACTATTTTTTAAAGCGGTTCTAAAAAATAGTTTTCAAAAATTGTTCTCTAATATTTTGTAGAACAAAAATCTGTTTGAGAACCTAAAATGTTTTTAACCTATTTTTTATATTTTTAAATATGTTTTAAAAATAATTTTTATGTTTAAAGCTTTATTTTTAATCATTATACATGTTTATATAATTTTTTTTAAAAACAAGTGAAAATAACTAAAAGATATTCTCTAAAAATACCTTGTTTTCTGTTCTCAAGAACATAAAACGGTTTCTAGTTGTCATATGTGTTTTCTAGTTTTTTTCTTTTTGTTCTGGAAAACAAAAAACTGTTCTTGAAAACAGTTGTCAAATAGATCCTTAAATACCTTCACACGTGTTTTCTAGTTTTTTTGTTCTGGAAAACAAGAAAACTGTTCTTGAAAATAGTTATCAAACAGATCCTTAAATACCTTTTAGTGATGGGTTGGAAGTTACTTTAACAGTGCTTCTAAAAATATGAAAGTACTTTGAAAACTTTAACTAAATGATTCACTAGCTCACTTTTTAACAACTCCTATTATTTTTGGATTTAGCACTAAATTGATAAAACACAAACAAAATAACCAAAAAAAATAAAAGCTACCTTGATGACAGACTCAGGAGCACTTCCCATGAGTACCAATCAAGTATTGTCCTTGTACACTATCTGCAACCAAAAAAAAAAAATTCAAAATGAAAATAGAAACATTTATAATAGCACTCTTATCACATCTAGCATATAACTTGTTTTAGATTCAGCATCCAAAATGAGGCCATCACAAGATAGGTCAACCTTTGTAAGTATTAGTAACAAAGAAACTGAAATGGTGTCATTTCATGTCTATTACTGTCAGCTGGTATAATCTCCCATTTTTTCCGACCTTGCAATGCTATTTGAACAAAATGTCAAGCCTAATAAATGATTTTTTTAATAATCCAACCAGCACAGTAACAAGCCACCATAAATCATTATCACATCATCATACAGTGTGACCACATGACATCACATAATGTTATCATATTGGCACATGAACCCACATGATTGGTATTATATTCCTTGTGCAGATCCCAAGGATAATTAAAATAGATTGACATGTTAGGTTCATTCAATTTTTACGGAAAAAAGGAAAAAATAAACTATTGATTCAAACAATCACAAACCCATACCTACACTATCGTTTCAAATCCACAAATTTAAACAAACATTTTGATTTTAATTACCCAAACCCTGCACAGTTGAAAATCAAGACAAGAAAAAGAAACACATTTTTTGATTTAAAAGCATACCTCATCTAATTCTCAACAGATCCACTACAGAAAGTCCACGAATAAATTTTCTTCCTAGGTACAAATAGAATTTTTATAGAAAGGAGCCTAACAAAAAGGGGCGCAAGTGCACAGGGACAAATTGAACACAATCAACAACCAAAACTGATCCGATCCAAGCAAAATCGCTGAAACAATGAAATACGAGCTCATACTTGAACAACATACATATACTGGAAGAAATTAGAACCCAAATAAGATTCAAACGAGATCAGAGCCTCATTCAAATCGAAATTAAAAATAATAATAATAATAATAATGCTGAGAAATGGTAAAAGCCGCCAACCTATAAGAAATCACAACCTGAATAAGACTTAAACCAGATCAGCGCTCCACCCGAATCAAAATCAAAACCAGCGAAAAGAATTGGTGGAACCAAATAAGATTGGAAAAGAGAAAAGTGCTCCACCAGAATCAAAAGCGAGATCATTCAAGTGTCGAGAAATGGCAGAAGCAAGCATATATCAAAAAACACATCACAGACAAGATACGAAAGAAACAGATCAGTGCTCCATTACCAAAATCATAGATCAGAAAACTGGTAAAAAAAAAAAAAAAAGCCGAGCAGTACCGAAATCACAATTCAAATGACAAATCAGAGCAGCATTCCAAAATTAATTGAAGAGAAATGGTGAGAGCAGAGATAGATCTGAAGAGATCTGAGACAAACCTTCTGTGTGGTGGTGGAGAAATGGAGAAGAGAGAATTGAGAGGGAAACGGGGGAGCTCTGAAAAGCCAAAACTCGGTTGCGATTTGTCACTGGCTCTCCGCGTGGCCTCTTATATAGTGACGTTTTAAATGCATGTTCATTTTTTTTTTTTTTTTTTTTTTTTTCCTCCCTTACTTGGATCCCCTCGGTGGGTAGTGGTGGTAAACCCACCTTGCGTGATTAAAACGGCTAATCCCACGATGTTGAGTAATTTTCAACTCTACTGCTCTGTGGCCCCTTAATGTCAACATTTTTCCGTTCCGAAAACGCAAAAAAATAAAAAAATAAAAAAATAAAAAAATAAAAAAATCATATGGTTTCCAAAATATAAAATAAAATGGATATGTAGGGAGAGTTTTATAAGTGTTCGCACGTGAATTTAGGAAAAGCCTAAATTCATGACATTGAGTTTGTATACTCTTAGACTTAATTAGAATTTGAAATTGAAATTAAAATCATAATTTTATTTATAAATTAAAATAAATATTTCATAAAATTAATTAAATGAGTATAAAAGTTCTTATTGAATATAAAAACAGGCTTCTTAACTTTTCAAAAGTTATCCAAACAAAACGGTAAGGCCTTGTGATATATGTTTTTAAAAATTGTTTTTGAAAATCAATTATTTAAGAAATGAAGTCAAGTTGGATAAAGAAAAAGGAAATGTAATGGAGAAGGTTTAGTTTTTAGAAGTCAAAGGAAGAAATTTTTTATTTGGTAATGAGTTTTAACCGAGCTTCTTTAAAACGGGAAATCGGGTGTTTTAAATGTTTTTAAGGTTACTAAATTTAAAAGAAATATTTGGTTAAAAGTACGAAATAATCTCCAAATTATAAATTTAATTTTTTTTATATTTTTATTTGAAAAGCAATCTGCTTTTTATATAAATGTTTTCTACTATTTCAAGTATTTGTAGGTTTTCAAAATTATTTTTATAAAAAAGTAATAAGGATATTTTTATCAAAATGAAACAAAAAAAGAACAGATTATTAAATTTCAAATTTTGGGTTTTTATTGATCATTTTAATCAAATAAACCTTTTTAAAAACCATTTCTTTAAATAAATTCTAAAAACTCGATATGAAAGACTTACAGGGAGTCCCTTTTAGGATACTTGATAAATTTGAAAATTTATTTTTAGAAATTTAAGAAATCATTTAAAATGATTTTGAAGTTAATTTAGTGTCAAAAATGATACATTTTTTTATTTCTTTATATTCATAATAATAAGAAACATGTTGCTTATTATTTTAAATTCCAAAAACAAAACCCATATTTAAAGCTTAGAATGGCTTCTTATTTACTAATACTTTGGAGAAATTGAAAAACTATGTATGTTTTTTTTTTCTTTTTTTAATTGTTAAACGTAATAGCGTAATAGTTAAACACTATTTAAAAAAAATTCAAGAAAATGTTTGTTCTTGCATAAGCCTTATGCACATATCATGTTCAGTTAGATTTTCATAGTGTTGATATTTTCCATTTGAAAATTATGTTTTAGATTTAGTTTCAAAACCCTGTTCCAATAATGTTTAATGGCTTCTTGGCAGATAACTTAATATGGAAGATAGAAAAATATGGCTTCTAGTATAATTTTTATTGTATTTTACCAAAAAAAAAAAAAAACACTATATTATTATTTTTAAAATGTGACATTGACTTTTGCTATTCAAATGACATGGTTTGTGATTTGACATTTTGTATCATATTTTGGGGGAAAACTATTCTATTTCATATGTATCAAACTCTCAATTTTCACAATTAAAAGTGTACAAAATGTAACGATCTACACTCAATCATGTAAACACATACTCAATTATGTAGACTCGCATCCAACCATGTAGATATTATTTGCTTTAAACCTAAAGAGGTTCTCATATCTTTAAAACGTATCTATGAGGTTAAAAAGATTCAAACGTCAATAACTTTATCTTTTATCTTATATAAGATATCATAATGATCTTCATATATACACAATATCCTCATTCTATCTCACTGAACTATGGAATTAAATAAACAAACACACCAAATAAATCCTCAAACGTGGATAAGTGATTAGTGTTGAGATATTAGGAATGTTTAAATATTAGAAAAGTTGAAATATTAGGAATGTTGAGATATTAGGATATTAGTTGTTCTTTCCTTATATCATTCCTCCCTTGTATCATTCTTTCACATTCTTAAAATGGTGATTACCCTCTATATTTACTCTATACATGAACAAATGAAATAATCAATGAAAAACTATCATTCATCAATTTGAAGATGGTATCAAAGTCATGGAATTGAAATCCTGGATATTTTGTCGATAAGGCCAGCCATCGGCCCTCCTTTGCGATAAAAAAAAAATGAGTGAAAAAAATACTATTGTTTTTTAATTTGAAGGTACTTTTAATCCAAGAATTATTTTGACTGAATCAAACTATGACGTTTGGTCACAACTCGTGGAAATGCATATTGTCGAATGGGAAAAACTTTCCTACATTCGAGGTAAGACAAATCCACCAAAAGAGTCAGAAGATGAATATGAAAAATGGTATGCTGAGAATCAAAAGGTGAAGAGATAGTTGTTAATGTCCATGAATCCAGAAATTATGAAGCGTTACTTACGCTTACCCACCGCTCAAGAAATTTGGAGTGCATTATTAAAAGTCTGTTTCCTTTTATGGTTATACATTCTGATGTTTGGGGCCCATCCAAAGTCCCAACTTTGAGTGTTTCGCGTTGGTTTGTTACTTTTATTGATGATTCTACCAGAATAACATGGTTATGCTTGATGAAAACCAAAGATGAAGTGAACTTGTTGTTTCAAAATTTTCATAAAATGATTGAAACTCGGTACAATGCAAAGGTTCAGGTTCTGCGTAACGATAATGGTGGAGAATATCAGAGTTCTGATCTTCAAAAGTATTTGGAAGGACATGGCATCATTCATTAGACTACTTGTTCCAATACACCCCAACAAAATGGAGTCGTTGAATGAAAAAATTGGCACTTGTTAGAGGTTGTTCATGCTTCCTTGATAGCAGCAAAAATACTGATATCTTATTAGGGAAAAACAATCACATTTGCCACATACTTGATCAATCAGGTACCTTCCAGCTCATTTAACTTCCAAGCACCTCTCCAAGCTCTTACTAATGCTGTAGTTGCCCCAACCGCCCCAAATCTACCTTCTCGTGTTTTTGGTTGCATGGCATTTGTGCATCTACACAAACACTAACGCACCAAGTTAACTTCCTGTGCATTGCAATGTGTGTTTATTGGATATGCATTGCACAAAAAAGGATATCGATGTTACCATCCTCAAACTCGACGAATGTTTATTACAATTGATGTGGTGTTTAATGAAGATTCGATGTATTTTTCATTCGAGACTGAACTTTAGGGGGAGTACCAGAAGAAAATTCAGACTCTCGATTATGATTAGCATATCTCTGAGGAGGATGAATCTGGACAATCTGAACTAGTGAACCAGGAAGCGGGTGAGTTGGATATGAGTGGTACAACTTTGGAACCAAGTAGTAATGACCACCTAGAAACTGAAGAAGTGATAGAAGAAGGAAGAGACGGTACAATTGAACCATCACCACCATTTGAACAATTTGGATCCGAAGATGTCTTCACTGAAATACCAAACCAATCGTCGTTTGTGGAGGGTGTTCTTAATTTGAAACCTGATCCATTCATGAAACGGTTACCATACCATCATAATAGAGGTATTCCTAAACCCACATATGAACCTGAATTGTCTACCAAAGTCAAATATCCCATGAGCAACTATGTGTCTAACCATCATTTGTCTGAATCAAATAAGTCATTTGAAAATCAATTATCTACTATAGCTATTCCTAACAGTGTGCAGGAAGCCTTAGCTGATCCAAGGTGGAAAGCAGCCATGAATGAAGAGATGAAATCATTGCAGAAGAATGAAACATGGGAACTCATAGAATGTCCACCAAAAAAGAAGCCAGTTGGGTGTCGTTGGATCTATACTGTGAAGTATAAGACAGATGGAAGTATTGAACGATTTAAAGCAAGACTGGTAGCAAAAGGGTACACTCAAACTTATGGAATTGACTACATAGAGACATTTTCACCCGTAACTAAGATCAACACAGTTTGAGTATTACTGTCTTTAGCTGTAAACCTGGATTGGCCATTACAACAGTTCAATGTGAAAAATGCCTTTTTGCATGGCGAGTTATCTGAAGAAGTATATATGGATCTTCCACCATGATGCATGGTGTCAGAAAAGCAATGTCAGAAGATGTGCAAATTGAAGAAGTCATTGTATGGGTTGAAGCAATCCCCGAGAGCATGGTTTGGAAGGTTCACAAAGTCAATGAGAGCTTTTGGCTATCATCAAAGTAATTTAGATCACACTTTGTTCCTGAAAAAGCAACATGGTAAGATTACAACACTCATCGTATATGTGGATGACATGGTAGTTATAGGAAATGATCCTGAAAAAAGAAAAGCTCTGCAAAACTATCTATGTAGAGAATTCGAAATGAAAGATCTAAGTCCTCTAAAATACTTTCTTGGGATTGAAGTTTCTCGATCAAGTGAAGAAATTTTTCTATCTCAAAGAAAGTATGCCTTAGATCTTTTACAGGAGATTGGAATGTCAGAATGTCAACCTGTTGATATACCAATAGAAGAAGGTATGAAATTGTGTGTTGAGCCTAATCAAGTATCAACCGATAAGGGAAGATACCAGAGACTTGTGGGGAGATTAATGTACTTAGCTCATACAAGACTAGATCTTGCTTATGCATTGAGTGTAGTAAGTCAATACATGCATAATCTTGGAGAACAACATATGAATGCAGTCATGCGTATTTTGAGGTATTTGAAGAATGCTTATGGGAAGGGAATTTTGTTCACTAAAAATGTTGATCATCAAAGTATAGAAGTATATATTGATGCTGGTTGGGCTAGTGCAGTGGATGATAGGCGATCTACATTTGGTTACTTTACTTTTGTAGGTGGTAATCTTGTGACATGGAAAAGTAAGAAGCAGAATATCGTCGCTCGTTCAAGTGCAGAAGCGAAATTTAGGGGGTATGACTCTAGGACTTTGTGAGGCATTATAGCTAAGACTCCTCTTACAGGATTTAGGTTGCCTATTTAGGCAACCAATCTGATTGTTTTGTGACGATAAAGCCGCATGTGATATTGCTCATAATCTAGTACAACATGATCGTACAAAGCATGTCGAGGTGGACAGATTCTTCATTAAGGAGAAGTTGGATGATAAGATTATGGAATTGCAAGATTATGGAATTGCCTAAGATTCGATCGGAAGATCAATTGGCCGATATCCTCACCAAAGCTGCAGTCTCAAGTCGAGTGTTCTCAAAATTTTTAGACAAGTTGGGCATTGTGACATCTATGCACCAACTTGAGGGGGAATATTGAGATATTAGGAATGTTTAGATATTAGGAAAGTTGAGATATTAGGATATTAGTTGTTCTTTCCTTATATCATTCCTTATATTAGAAATGTTGAGATATTAGAATATTAGTTGTTATTTCCTTATATAATTCCTTATATTAGAAATGTTGAGATATTAGGATATTAGTTGTTATTTTCTTATATCATTCCTTCCTTATATCATTCTTTCCCATTCTCAGAATGATGATTACCCTCTATATATATTCTGTATATGAACAAGTGAAATAATCAATGAAAAACTATCATTCATCAATTTGAAGAATTAGTTATGATACTATTTATCATAACTCACTCCAAATTATGTAGATATTATTCGTTGTAAGTCCAACAGATGCTCATATATTTAAAATATGTCTATAAGTGCCCAAAACTACTGTTCTATTTGATGTGAAACATCACACACAAAAATTTAAATTATTGAATGGAAATGTAAAGAATAAAACCATGATATAAAGAGAAATACAAATACAAAGAACGAGAATAAGACTAAATACAAACCAATAATACTTAAAATATATACACAATTTACGTGATTGATCACATATTTTGGGTGGTACTCTTTTCACGTACTCCAACAAATACATACCGCATTTTTTGAGATATGCCAAGGCTTCTTCTAGTAAGTATTAGATGCCACTTATTCCATGCACATTTGGTACATCTAGATACGAGGCTATGCAAATGATTTTCTTATATTTAATTTTATGATATAAAATATAAAATAAATAAAATTATTTAATATTCATATAAAAAAATAAAAAAAAGAAAAATAAATTTAAATTATTTTTTATTTTTGTTTCATTATAATTTTTCTTCAAATTTTCAAGCCAAAACATAAAGTAAAAGAACATTATCCTGTAAGAATCCACAGATCATCTCCTTATCCTTTTGTAACTTTTTTTCCGGATCATCCGATCCAAAAGATGAAAAAAAGCGAAGATGAAAGAGCAAATATGCGATGGACTGAAGGTTTACATGTGTAAAGAAATATAACGAGAGTACAAAATATCGAAAGAGAAATCAGAATCAAGTGGAAAACTGCAATCAATGTGATGGGGTCGGATACTGTTACTTTTCCAAGACGCCATTATTGTCATTAATTCGTTCATATATGCATTCAATAACGCAGAAGACAAAAATTGAAGGATTTATATGGTGTTAAAGGATAGGTTTTTGAAAACTTAATTTTTGAAATTCAATTTCTCGTCTTTTTTTTTTTTTTTCTCATTTAATACAAATGTTCTTATTATTTTTTTATAAAAATAATTATTTCTCTTAAAACCTATATGTAAATACTTAAAATGATAAATAGTATTTATGTAAAAAAAAAAAAAGGGTTACTTTTCAAGAAAAAACATGGAAATGATTAGGGTTTATTTGGTTGCTGTTTTTGAAAACTGTTTTGGAAAACTGTTTTTGAGAATAGTTTTTAAGAACAGTTTTTTGTGTTTTAAAAAAAAAAAAAAAAAAAATCGTGTTTGGGAACTGAATTTTGTAAAACAGTTTTTGTTCAAAAAAAAAAAAACATGTTTAGTTGAGTAAATAAAAAAGTTTTTTAAAATAAGTAAAACAAAAAACATATTCAAAAGTTATTTTTTTAATTAATAAAGTGTTTTCTTTAATTAACTTGATATTATAAATATATAAATAATTTTCATATGTACAATTCATTTAAATTAAAAAAAATTATTCAATTTTAAAATTTTTATACTAGTTATAATTTTCTTAAACAAATTATGAATTTATAACCATGTGTAAGTATATTAATTTCAATAATTTAAGAAAGAAGAAAGGGTTTACGGGTGGGGGTGGGGTAGTTGGGTAGAACTCACCTTTGTGGAAAACATAAAAAAAAAAAAACATGAAAAACAGTCTATGCTTTGAACAGTGAAAAAACAATGAAAACATCTTTTTATTATTTTCAAAAAATTGGTTTTTGAAAACACGAAAAACACAAAAAACAAAAACATACCTCATTCCCCAAATAAGTTTTTTTTTTTTTTTGTTTTCAAGAATAGAAAATAGTTTTTGAAAATAGGAACTAAACAGACCCTTAGATTCACAATTTGAGAATTATTTCATCAATTCTAACCAAATATTTTTTATATTTATTGCTTTATATCTTGATTTTATTCATTTATATCTAATCTCAATCTTTTGTTTCTTGATTCCATTGTTTGTACATTCATTCAAATGTTTATAATTTTCATAAGTTTTCAACGGTAGAGATTAAAAGTTGATTCCATGTGTATTTTATTACCTTTTTTTTTTTTGTTCTATATATATGTATACTTATATTTATACTTATATTCTTGTATCCATATTTTCACTTTAAAGTTACACGGAAACATCCATGATTCAAATTGAATCACACAATGTTGTCGAAGTTCCTAAATCCTAATACCCTTTGATTTCATAATCCAAAAACGGAAACTTGGCCAAGGAAGTTAAATATGGGGAAAGGAGCAAAAGCATTCACCATCCAATATGTAATAATTATTTTTGTAATTCAGATGAGTCAACAAATTTTAACCTCATCCCCAAAAGTTTTCATAAAGGGGATTCTTTTCGACCTTTTAGACGACTCCAAGAAAGTGGAACAGTTGAGCGTGTCGGCAAAAGGATAGACATAGTTAGAATGGAATCTAGACTCTAGAGAGGAGGGAACAATACTAATTTGACCTTTAATTATTATATCCAAATAAATAATTACAATTACAATTGGTATCTACTAAAATTTGATAAATACTTTTATTTTAAGAAATCAAAATAAGTTCACCTTTTGTATTTTTATCACCTTTTTAGATATTTTTATTTGAAAAAGATAAAATACTTAGTTGATTAAATATGTTTTGCAATAGTTATAGAAAATATTAGAAATATTAAAAATACTTTTTAAAATCACTATCAAATACACTCTTAATAATTCATTTGGTAGTAATTTTAAAAAGTATTTTTAACCTAAAAAGTGTTTTAAAAAAAATTATGTGTTTGAATTATTTTTCATAAAAATGTTTTATCTAAAAGTATTTTTAAAATAATCACTTATAAAGTGTTTTTCAGAAAAATATTATAAATGATTTTTCAGTTTTTTAAAAGTGTTTTCTAAATTTTGCTAAATACCTAATTTTTTTCAAAAATACTTTTTCAGTTAAAAATATTTCATAAAATCACTATTAAACGAACAAATGTAATTATGCTACAAACACTTTTAGAGAAAACACTTTCACTAAAAACACTCAGAATAAAAACACCGTAAAATCACTATTATTTTTTCTTTTTAAAAAGGTTTATCCAAATGTATAATTGATCTATTTTCTAAATATCAGGCACCAATTAATCTAACTTTGTCTTTAGGATCATTTGGAAAAATTTAAATTAATACAAGCAATTAAGATCATGATACCAAGGAATAAAATCAAATCATAAAAGAATGATATCAACCCACAAATAAATAAGAGTATGGAATCATAACATAAAATAATGAGACCCATATTTAAAAGAAATGAAGGGATCACGATACAAAATAATGATACTTGTGATATTATCTGATTGTTGATATCTTTTTTGATATACCAAATTAGTTCACGAAGACCTGAAAAATAATTCTTATTTCACTATTAGACAAATTTTGTTTTTGTTTTATTTATTTATTTTTATGTTTTTAATAGCATAGATGTGAACGCATGGTGAATGAGCAGATAGTTGGATTGTCAACCAAGAAAAAGGATGGAAGATGGGTTAGGGGGCAGTACAAGAAGATAATCAGAAAATGATTGGAAATGCGAATAACATTTCGTACATATTCTAAAGCCCACCGAGTTGCAAGTGATACGAGAATACATACATATATAAAAGCCATTTGACCGAAGAATCAGAACTCAATTCGTTGGGATAGAGAATTGGAGCATGTTCCATGGTCCATCAAGCTAATGAACCAAGTTCCATCCTCCATCTCCTTGATTCCCATTGCCTTCCTCCTTTTATCAACTCAGCCTCAAATCTTCCTCCCTTTGTTTTCCCTGCTACCCATTTTCTAGGTTGAGCTTTGGAAGCTTTTTAACGTGACGATCTTGAAAAAGCAATTATTTTTCTTTTGGAACCATTTTAGTCCAATTATTTTATAATGTGACCAATACAGATTCCATGATTAATATTAGTGGTGTTTGGAATTTTTAGTGAAAACTGACCAAGGCATAGCAACCTCTAAAAAGGAAATCCGGCCAATCATATCAATAAGATTATTTTCAAGAAAATCGAAGATAAGTAAAATTAGTGAGAAACTAAAATACTTTTAAATTATTTAATATTTATATAAATGAATTAAAATATATTAAATATATAAAAATAATTTATTTATTGTAAAGTAAAGGAAGAATAATCTTTAATGATATGTAGATATCATGACTCACTATTAGAGCACTCTTGAGATAGATTAGTTTGATTGATGTGCATTCTAGATCCTTATTGGAGCACACTTTAAGGCATTGGCATATTTAAGTGAATATTCTTTGTAGTCATTATGAGTTCCTAGTTGAGAGCCTCTAAGACAAACTAGATTGATTATTCTGTATCATGATACCTAGAGGAGTATTCTATGAGATGTAGAGGCAGTTTTCAGTGGATCGTTTTAAGATGATGGTAGTTTTGCCAACGAAGTACTTTTGAGATGGATTATTTGTTCTTTGACATGTCAGATTGTTATTGAGATGGAAATAGTCCTTAATGGAGTGTTGTTAGGTTTATTGGCAACTTTCATCATTCCAAGTTCCCAATGTTTGATTTCATAGTGGATTATTGTTGAGTTGGAAATTGTTCTTAGTAAAGTATTAGATTCTCTATATTGGGGCATGTTTCCCCATGTTGAGTTTATGAGATTTGCATCAAATTTATTTAGGGTTTCATTAAATTAAGGTAGGTTTCCACCTTATCGGCTAGTTTAACCTAGAAGAACAAATCCAATTTAGAGGGAGAGAGAGAGATAGAGAGAGAAAGAAGGAAAAAAAATCAAACGTCAATTCCCCCTTTTTTTTTTTTTTTGGGAAAGAAAAAAAGATTTCAACATATACTGAAAACTCGCCCGACATAGTTGGGTACCAAACAACTTGACAATATCAATAACTGGATCATCATTAGAGTAATCATCTTTCAACTCTTTAGTCATGTGTTTTTCTAAAGGTGAAGGTTTCTAGAAGCTTCCATGCCAATGTTCACATCCATGGGAATGTCATTCCTCTCCACTTCATCATCTATAACATCCTAAAAAATTCCAGTCTGGAAATCAAAGCCCATATTGTTATCCTTTTCCTTTGTACTAGATTTTATGAATCTAGTGTCATGCATAACATGTTCCTCATTCGAACTCTTAATCTGAAATTGCATACACCACCTAATAATAATAAATATGAGAAAACACAAATGTCAAAACATTGAAGTATTAGAAAATATAAACATAGTAAACATGTCACTAACTTCTAATAAAAGTTGTTTCAATTCATCCATCTTCAAGTTGAGTCCTTCAATTTCTTTCTTTAAATGACTGAAATTTAACTCTGAGCTTTGTCTGAATTTCACAAACTCCATCCATAATTTTTGCACATATTTCACATAAATGAAATAAAAATTTAACACTTACAACATACATATATATATATATATATATATATATATTATGACAAGTTTGTTTACTTTGAAATAACACACTTGTTAAATTTAGGTTTTTTCATGATCCCTATAGACTTAACTTCCTATAAGTTTATTTATAATGAACTTAACACTAGTTAAGGTCAGGTTCCACATGTTAATTATGGAGTGAACATCTTGTATTAAATAAAGTACAAAAAAGAACATGCATGCATTATTTATGATGGCTAAGTTTAGGTTAAGTTACCACCACTATTGATGGGATAACTGCATCATTTGTTGTTTCTTCTGCCATTGCAGCAGTAGCAGCAGCAACATATGTAACAGTGTTAGATGAGCCTTTTTCATGCCTTAAGTCATCCTTCTTGGCACCTTGTGAGGCATTTGATTGGTGCAACATTTCTGTTGAAGCTCCTTATTTATCTATATGCTTGCAATAGTCTTGTTGTTGCTCCTCTAAAGTGGGTGTTAGGAGTGAATGAAAAGTTAACTAGAAAATCCAAATCAAATATAATTATTAATAAATAATAATACAATAATATTTATAATTGCATTATTAAAATTTAAAGGTAAAGAATTACTTACATTAGGCTCTAGAAAGACCTTTTCAACCTCAATAGACCTTGGAGCACTAGTTGCACTCCAATTTAATATTCAAGGATAACTCTCAGATACACGAGTGACATATTTCAATCCAATAAGTGGAATAGCCTCGTATGCCCAAACCTGGAAGGCATATGGAAATCCAACAAGACTATATGCTTCAACTGTAGCTTCTCCCTTTGCTTTCTTTTTATCTTGGTATTTGGATAGCCGGTTCTCTAAAACTCTTTGCAAACCAAATAGTGTCCTCTCATAACAAATCCCCCCTCCCCCCGTGGATACTTGTTAAAAGCCTCCAAATTATCAACCAAAGCAACCCATTCCATATCTATTAAATTTTTCCATTTTTTCCCATATAAAACATGCTCTAAAAAAATACAAAAGTGTCAACTTTATCACCTCTTCATCTTCAAATTCTTTTTTTTTCCTTATTCTTTTTTTTTTCTTTTTACCTCTCCTAAAGAAAGAAAAACTTTCTCCAACTCATCATTAAACACCTTGTTTTCTCCTTTAAAGTATGTGTCCCTTATTCGTAATGGTTTTTTGTCACATTTTGGAATAGGACCAAAACTCAAGTCTATAATCAATGCAAACTCTTCTTCACTAAAGCTTAAGCCCTTTGACTTTAATAAAATCCATATTTCATTGTCTTTTTTGGTTTCACATTGACGTAACAACAATTGATGAACAGTTTGGGTTGAAAATCTAAGTTCGGGAAGGAGTAAAAAATGACCAAAACATGATTTTCTAAACATCTCCAATTGTGGTTCAATCAATTTCTTCTTAATATTTTCAATGGCTACCAAGTGAGACAAACATGCAATTTTTCCACGAAGGTACTCCTCTTTAGGTATTTTAGATATAAAAGATAGGAGAAGATGAGGAATGTCAATCTGCAAGATAATAACAAATTGTAAAAATATCAATATAAATTGATTAAAATTATATTACCAAACTTATCCAACTATGTTAAATCCATCATTTCGTATTACTTCTTAACATAGACTTTATTTTCATATTATTTAAGGATGTCATGTCAAATGCTAATATTCTAAAGATATTATTTTACTAATGTAATTGAAGCTATTATATTTTACTAAGTTGCAGTTAAAAAAATGCAGACATTATTCTAATGTTTATTGAAATTTGAAATAAAATCAAACCATTTTGAAATTGGAACCTATTGAGAATGAACTTGATAGCAGTTAAGTTCAGTTTTTTCTTAACATATATATTTAAATCAAAATTCTAAATATTTGGATAAAATAATTTCATAAAAATTATATTCAAATACGTTATAAATTCATAACAAATAACTTCATTACACAAAATTTCAAAACCTTTTGATGGTGAACTTGATAGTAGTTAAGTTTAGTTTTTTCTAATCATTCAAATATTGCTTTAAACCTTGGACTATAACCTCACTGAGAAAATTTTCAACTTCAATTCCATAAAAGTTTTATTCAATTAGATTATCAATTCATGAAAAATAAATTCATAAAAAAAGGATAATCGATTAAAAGGGATAAAAAATTTAAAAAAAATTAAAAACCAAAATTTCAAGTAGAAAATTAATGCTTATTGAATCAGTTGATTTCTTCTCATTTTCTGATGATGATGATGAGGTTTCAAAACCTTGCTTTGTTTCACTTCCCTTTTTTCCCAAAATTTTATACCTCTTCCATTTCGTATTTTTCATCAACGAATTTTATTCTTTTGCCATTTTCATAAATTGAATCAACACACAATATCAGAAAGATGAAAAATAGGGTTTGATTTAAAAGAAATAAAATCAACCAAAATAAGACACTTAGGGTTTCTTCTCATTTCATGGATGAAAGTTCATATGTACAGTTCAAAAAACTGAACAAAAAAAAAAAAAAAAAAAAAACAATGAAACTTACTTTCTGTTTTTTTTTTTGTGTTGTGTTGTCTTTTTGTTTTCTTGCAATGAATGGAAAAGTCCTTCGTGATTTCTTTCTTGCAGGTTAACAAATGGAACAAATGGGTTTGCAGGGTAAGGAAGGGACACAACACAAAGAGAAAATTGGAGTTGGAGGAAAAATGGGCTAAAGAGATAGCTGAAGGGTATTTTTGTCCAAGTTGGGTCATTTTTTAGACTTAAATAAGAAGGGGGTTAGTTTTGCAATACTGAGGGAATTTTATCCCTTTTAATCAGTTATCCTTTCCTAAGAATTTATCAATTAAGTGACCCTTTTATGTCATTATCACCAATAGGCCAACCTCCCTATTTGATAATTTTCCCTTTTTCTTTTAGCTTATCAAAACAAGAAAAAAAAAATTGTAATACAAGCGTTCTTGTACCAAAGTTTACTATGAAATTTAGAGAAATGATGATAAAAAAAAAAATTAAACATTTAATAACAATATTAGACAATCTATTTTACTATCTTATGCTCTACCAAAAAAATAATATAACAATTAAGTGAATTTTATAATTAAATTAACGTGCCTTTTTCCAACTCCACTCATACCTTTAAAATTTTCCGGCTCCACTCACACCATTAAAGTTATTGATCTTTTTAATACAATCATCACACCTACATCATAAACACAAAATGAAAACATTTTACTTGAGATAATTGCAAATTAACGTAAAGAGAGAGAAAGAGAGAGAGAGAAAAGAGTAAGAATTAACACCAACGAATCTTCCAATCACTAAACTAAAAAGAATTATTTGATTACAAAGGGATGAAGTAATTTCAATATTGTAAAAGTAACCCTTTCCATGTTTGAACAAGGAGAGTAATCCATTTTTTAACATAAATTTCTTTCAACATTGGGCTTATTTTTATGTTAGTTTTGAAATAGAAAATTACTTTTATAAGAAAAGATGAAGTGCATTTATGTCCAAAAGAGGTGCATACATGAGAGGTGGTATGTTTACAAGATGGGAATAATTTCATCCCTTTTAATAACACAACCACTTCGATTACTAAATTGATATTGGTTTCCTTGTGAAAGTGGGTGCTAAGTTTATATGAAATTATAAACCTTTTACTAAATTTTTCCTCGTATCTTTCAGATATGAGAAATAATTTTACTTTTTATCTTTCATTGATTTTACATCAAGAAATCATAAAATGATTTTACTAAGAAATTATAAAGTAAATGTTTCTCATAGCTTTTGGTTATGAAATCTGTTCCAATTATTATCATTTTTTTTTTACTATATTCTAATTAAAAAAATTATTTATTTAATTTATAAGTTCTTGCAATATCAAAAAGCACAATATAACACACATAGAATTTAAAAAATTAAAATGAAATGAGATATAACTTTATAATATACTTTTTAATATAATTGTTTAATGTGACTAAAGCATTTGAAGAAAGGAAAATTTTCCTTCTATTAGTGCTTCCTAAAGTCTTCTTCTTATCAAACTAAGATTAATGCTCATAATATATTATAAAAATAAGAAAAATTAAGGGAAAAAAAAAATGAAAAATCAGTGCCCTAGAGAGATTCAGATAACCAAAAACAGCTCTCCCAATAAAAAGAAAAAGAAACCCTGCGAGAGAGGAGAGAGGAGAGAGGAGAGACCTTGCAGCAGGTGAACCAACGAACTGGTATGATCAGACTTCGCCCTGGACATCTCCATAGTCCTTTCCTCGGTTGTGTTAATGGCCCCCAAAGCTTTGACTTGCCCTTATATGTAGGTTAGAATGGTGAGTGGCGCCCAAGGGTTTCCCAAAGGTTTTTGCTTTCCCAATGTATTACCACTAATTTTCAAGCCTTTACTTTAAAAAATAACCAAAACAATTATTTTTTAAATATAAACCTTTAAGAAAAAATATTTTAAAAAACTTTTTTTAAGAAAAAAAAGTATAAAAAGTAAAGAGAATTTTTTTCTTACTTTTTTTGAATCTTTGAAAAATTTCAAAAATATTTATTAATTACAATATTTAATATTAAAATAGAAATAATTTTAAAAATTAAAATTTAATACTCTTTAGACTTTGTGTAATTTTTAAGAGTTTCCCATCAACCCAAGTCTCTTCAAGTTCCAACCAGCCTCTAACAACTCCTCTCTCATCATTTTCCAACAACACTCCAAGTAAATATTGAAATCGTTTTCTATAAATAGCGACTTTCCAATTTCAAGTTTAAGTTGTTATTTTCTTTCTAATTTTCCATAAAACACATTTTGAACATTTGCATTTTACATAGACATATATTAATTTAATGAAAAAAAAAAAGCTGATAATTATTTATTCCTATTTAAATTTTAAAACATAATTTTCTTTTCAAAAGTAATTAACAACTATTTTCAAAAATATTACCTAGCATGCTTTTATTTTTTCTTTCACTTAATTAAATTTATAAGAATAAAATATATTTTTTAATAAACTTATTTTTGGGTCTTGGAAGAAGTTGAAACATCTTTCAACCAATATAACTAAAAGTTGAAACAGGAGTGATAGCATTTTTTTATTTAAAAAAAAATATAAGATATCCTTTATACATAAGGCAAAACTTAAAATTAAATTTAATGCAAATTAAGACATCATTAGGATATGCTTATTAGTTTTTCGTTTTTCAAAGGAGAAAATGATATTAATTTACATATAAAGTGTTAAAACTCTTTAATGTTAGAGTCCGTTTGATAGTAATTCTAAGAAGTACTTTTAGTTTAAAATGTATTTATAAAAATAATTAAAAATTTAAATGTTTGTCAAAATTTTGGAAATACTTTTAAAAATTTGAAAAATCACTTGTAATATCTTTTAGAAAAATACTTCTAGATAAAATGTTTTAACTAAAAACACTTTAAGTAAAAATACTGACAAATACAATATTAGAGTATGTTTTAAGAATATATTTAGTAATGATTTTAGGAAACATTTTAAACTTTTTTAACACTTGAAAAATAAAAAATTTTCAATACTAAAAACTTTAGAAACATTTCTCAAAATCACTGCCAAACAGACTATTATAATGTTTTATATTTAAAGTATTTTTTAGTAAAAGTGTTTTCTTTAAAAGTATTTGAGTGAAAATCACCTCTCAAGTGCTTCTCTAAAAACCACTAAAAGTTATTTTTTTAACTTTTTAAAAGCATTTTTTAAATTTTACTAATCGTCTAATTTTTTTTTTTCAAAAACACTTTTGTATTATAAATGCTTTTTAAAAGCATTCGCGAACAAACTCTTACTTTGACAAGACAATGACTCGTAATTTTTATTTTATTTTTTAAATTAAGATATCATAAAAATTTTACATCTATACTTTTTGGATGAGTTATTATATTTTACATAAAAATTATTATTCTTTTTATTTTAAAAACATAAAATAAAAAGCATATTCAAATGAGCACATAGCGTTCTTTGGGATACATTTCCTATTTTTTATCTTAAAATTAAAAGACCTACATTGAGAAAATAACAATTTTAAAAACTACTTAAAAAATAAAGAGTCCATTTGATCATGTGATTAAAAATAGTTTTTTTTTGTTTTTAAAAATTGATAACTAATTTAAGAAAATAAATAAATTCATAACAATGTATGGTCGTGTGGACCCCGCATTTCAGCTCAATGCGTTTCCCACTTGATGGCGAGCTCGATTTTTATTTGAAAAATTGATTTTATTTATTAAAAAATTGACTTGGAGTCGCCACTTATTTTTGTTTTCTTTTTTAAAGGGTAAACAAAATAAGAAAGAAAACCCTAAGTGCGACTCCTTATTTTGGAAAAGGTGATCTACGAAAAACCGGATTGGGTTCGGGGGTCAGGTTACTTATCGGGAAGGTTCGGTAAAGACCGTAGCACCCCTTTAAGTCCCTAAAGTTGGGTCTCCACTGCTAAAATGAAGCTGACGTGGCAATTGATGTGAAAATCGGAGAGTACCCAGAATGATTATGCACGTATGAAAATCAGAACACTCAATGAAGGATGATCAAAGTGAGAGCGGGGCGTACCTTAGCATCAAACAATCAATGTGCTATCACAAAAAAATTAGGTCAGTGTACAATAAAGAGCATAAACATAGCTCACATGTCACTAAATTGAGTGCAAAATCATCAAAGGCACGCATGACACTTCACTCAAGATCCACTTTTATTTTAAAGAAAATTCATTTGATGTTGGGCCCCCACCAAAGCCCGTTTTATTTTTGAGTTAATTAATTTCGTAAATTCTATAATTAAGAATTACGAAAATAAATTCACACTTATTTTAAAACATTTTAAAAAAAACATGAAAAATTCGAAAGTGGCTTGCCGAAAAGAAAATGACGGCCAAATTTTATTGAAAAACGGATTTTTGGAACCTAAACGAAAAAACTAAGGATGAAAAATTAAAGAGATGAAATTATTTGAAAAAAAGGAATTCGAAAAAATTATTCGCAGACTAGAGTTTAGGAAGATTATTTTCAAAAAAACTAAGGATGGTGAAATGAGATGAATAAAAGGAGGTGACACGTGGCCATGAGGGTGGCCATGCTAAAGTGGCCATGCATAGAGAATTCCCATCTGGACCCATTCTAGAGGAACACTTCTGCTGGATTATACTGAGAGAAGCCAATATTTGACCCTTCGAACCAGTCACTGCATTTTCTAGCGGAGGGGACCACCACCTTACTCCTATACACAAACTCAAGAAAGCGATCATAACTTTCCAACAAAACCGTAGCATGGCAGGGAGGAAAAGTAGCTGAAAGCCTCCAGGCCACATTCTCTCCAACAGGTGAGTGTACCAAACCAGCAACTAATGCATTCTCCTTCTGCATGCTACTCATACTCTCTGCAAATTAACCTTCAGGAGCATTTATGCCATGGAACTTCAATGACACATCACAGTGGATGTTCCTATGTTTAAGCTTGGTGGACACGTCAAGTCGCTCAAATCTACCACAAACAATCTGTTTGATTCATGCTGATGATCCTGGCAGCAGCTGGACCAATTGACACGTTTACCAAAACTGGATCATATTCTGCGTGTCCTTGGGAAGATGATGTCTCCCTCGAAATGTTCCCAATGCCTAGCATGCTCACTATGCTATCATTTGGTCCCCGTTGCATATCACTAGAAGTATTTAATACCCGGGCTGTGACTCATTGAGGTAGAAGAAAGCCAGACGCTGATGATGCTTTTCCATGCAAAGAACATTCTCTGCCACGAAGCAACACTCCAAGTGGGATGTCGATATTTGAACGTGCCACCATATGGATTCCAACTGGGGAAGATAGCAACAGCACGCAAGCATGGTGTGGGTCTCCATTGACGGCACTCCATAGACGGGACTGTAGTATGGGGGCGGGGTTCCCTGATGTGGATAATCTAATCCACCCACGTTATGAGAAGTCAGAAAATTTGCTACCAGTATAATTCTCCGTTCTGAGCGAGCTTAGGTGATGAGCATTGTTTCAATTTCGGACAGCTTATCAATATGAACATTCCGGTATCTTGAAGGCAGTCTCATCAGTTGTAGCTTGGGGATTTAAGCCGCACACCCATATCAATGAAACCAATGATGACATCTCCTTGATCCTTGATGGACTACCCCGGGATTTCCATGGTTTCTCCTGCTAAAAGCTTTGGGAGATTGTATAGTAAAGCGGTTATTTGTGGCCGCTGCAGCATTGGCGTGCTCAGTCATAGGTGGTTCAAATATGGATCTTCATAGCCTGCCATGTGCCACAATAAAATGCATTTTGCCATGCAAAGGCTCATCATTCCTTGCTGTTAAGAAGACGCTGACAGAAACCATATTCCGGACTTCGATTCATCATCATTGAATTTGACTTCAGTAGCGAGTCTTCTTGTCCCAAAGGCAGCTTCCATTTCGGATCTAAGAATACCGGTATAAATACGCCTCATTAGGATGATTCTTAACTTTTAGACCTTTCAAAAGTCTTCCATTTTCATCTCCATGGACCTCCACCAACACTGAATTCCAAATGGCTTCAATCTTAGGGTCGGACAAAGCCCTTTGCCGCATGATCTTTGACGCCCTGAATGTGTTCTTTTTGGAAGGCGGCAAGAAACGCCATTATATTGGAATAAGTGCCAGTCCCTGGTTCTACTGATGAACCAGCCACAGTTAAAGGCATCAAAGCCTCGTCGGGAACCCAATTTCCAGATGGGATAGACTGATGCGTCTATTTTCGACATTTGAATGGCAAACTTTAAAGTGGACTGTGACGGAATTGGTGAGAAAAATGAGTGGAGATATGCTGAGTATAAGGGATATGAAGGCTGATGAGAAGTGGGTTAATGATGATGTGATAGATAAGTGAATTTGGAAAATGAGAAAGGTGATAGGTAAAAGAAATGGGTATAGATAATGAAGGTGGGGTGGTGAGGAAAAGGATAATGGATATGAAAATGTCTTAGAGTGAGAAAAATGGGTTTGATGGATGGTTTGATGGGTAATGAAGGCTGCCATGCATATGGGAGAGCATGAGACACATGGTGTTGAGAAAGAAATATGGTACGCATGGGGCAAAAGTTATTTAGCTTGATGAATGAGCTTGCATCTGGCAGATGATGGTTTCTTCTCGTCTTGAAAATTGATGCTGCACTACTCATAATACAAACAGGAGCACATAGCTCATGGCAAAAGCAGGGACTAGGGTCCCCATAGTCGCTCCCTTGATCTGGGCCATTAACAATGGCTCCCATCATACATAGCGAGAGTCCTCTGCAGGTGCTATACATTACTGCCATCATTGCAAGAGGATGAATCTTGCTCCTTCTTATGATTTTTCACAGCAAGGCTTTAGACGAATGAACAAGGTAAGCATGCAGTTATCAAAAATCACCCGAAGTGGTCTTTCTTCATGCATAGAGCATTTCCTCCCATGAAGGGCACTCTTCCCGCCTCTCTGATATGTCAAAGAAATGACCAGCTTAAAAGCTCTGTGATTAGTCTGGAAATACCTCTTGGATGCTGCTTAGAGACCAGGCCTTTATAATCATAGCTTTCGTTCCCTGAGTTTATATCCTCAGATGAAGAGACACCCAACAAGGCACACCACCCTCAAACACCAAGAGGTATAAAATAGAGAGGAAAACTGATAAACAGAGCAGAAATAGGTGGAATGAGAGTTGTTTAAACAAAGCCTGGTTTCATGAGTTATCAACAGGCCTACATGCTGGTGAGTGAGAGAATGGATTCAAAGTAAAATGATAGGATGAGTGACCTTCAGAACTTACCAGATTCATATTATTTCTCTCAACACAAACGAAAGAAGCAACAAATAGATATCTGGTCATAGCGAATCCAATGGAAGTGTAGAAAACAAAAGGAGTAGCCATACAATAACCACACACAAATAGCCAAATGGTACCCAGCAATCAATAGAGGGGAGCATACAGCAAGAGAATAATGGAGATCAGTAGAAACATACCTGAAGATGCTTACTCTAAAAAAAAATGAACCGAGAAACCCCTCTCTAAGGAGTCCTCTGTTCCTTGCTTTCTCTCTACAGCAAAAACCAGCTTTTCTTCTTGCTCCCTCCAGAAAACCTCCTCCACTTTGCTGCCTCCCTTCTAAAAAATCTTCTCTCTAGCTTGCTCCCTCCGAAAAAACCCCCACTGTCTCTCTAGCCCGCCTCCTTATCCTGTTTCCATCTTCCACAGCAAGCCACTACCGACTCCACTGTTGCTCCACTCAGCAAGTATGGCACCTCTGACCACCAGCATGGCCGGCCATCTTGGCTTGCTGCCTCCACCAGCTCGTCTCATGTGTCGAAAGGGGTCCCTCCACTTGCCTAGGATGCTGCTAGCTGCTAGTGATGAGGAGGCATCCTTCCAATGTTATTATTACAAAAAAACCTAAAGTCCCCAGCTCTTGAAAGGGGGTCTACAGGTCGTTATTCTTTGTTTCCAATTTTTTTTAAAATTAAATTAAATAAAGAAAAAATTTTAGAGAACATGTAGAATTTACTTTCACCTATTTTAAAAAACAAAAAATAAGCGTAGAACTTTTTTTTTTTTTTTTTTTTTTTGTCAAAAAAAAATACAATTGAATATGATATCATTATTTTTCTCTCTTCACAATCTAATATCGAAAAAAAAAAAAAAAATTCTTTAAATATGATATTTCTTAAAAATTTTCTTTAAGTAAGTAAATTTCAAATCCAATTATACTTTATATATAAAATTTATTAATTTTTAAAAATAATTTAAAATTTTAAATTTGATTTAATCAGTGTTAAAAAGTGATAGAAGTCAATAACATTAGAAAGTCGTAAACTAAAATTTATTTTAAATTACTTGGTTATTTTCTTCTTTACATATATCATATTTTTATAAATTTTTTCACTAGAGAAATAAACTTCAAATTAAGTTCTTAACGTTTGATTCATTAATGAGTCTAATGATTTTTAAAAATAACTTAAAACTCATATAATAATCCAATCAATACCATAAATTTATGGAAAAATTTTAGTCTAAAACGACTCTATTATTTCTTTTCTATATTATTATTTTCCAATCTTTTTACTAGGCAAATAAACTTTGAATCAAGCAAGACTTAATGGGTTGAATTAATTAATAAATCTAGTAATTTTTTAAAATAACTTAAAAATCCAGTTATGATCCAATTAATGGCAGAAACTTATGAATAAAAATTGGTCTAGAACAACTTCATTATTTATCTTGTATGTAAAATCATTATTTTTCGAGCTTTTTACAAGACAAATAAAACTCCAAATTAAACAAGACTTAATGTATTAGATTCATTAAGAAATCTAATAATTTTTAAAAATAACATAAAACTCAAATATTGATACATTTAATATTATAAATTATTATTAAATGATTATCCTTTTTATAAAATAAATATTTTTATTATTAAATAATTTTATATTAAAATGTGTCATCTTTTAAAGCAAAATTATTAACTCACTATAATATTAGGTTAGACTTGTTATAAATCAACTTATTCGAAAGCTCCTAAAAACAAGGTATCAGGGTACAACTTATTGGATTGAGTCCGATTGATGCCAAATATAAGCCAATTCAAATTGAAAAATCATTTTATTTTTAACTTGAGGAAATCAGTCCAAACTCAATCTCATATCATTTCTTGAAATTCAAATTCATCAAATTAGACTTGAATGGATCAAAATATATGATTTGAAATTCATCCATAATAATATTTAATTCTTTTTTTAAATGTATTTATACCAAAATTTACATAATAAATGGACAATATTTCAAAATAGTTAAAAAAAAAAAGTAAAAACAAATTTATATATCTTTTTAACAAAATAATATCTACCCATGCATCCCAAGACGTACGGTTTATAGTAATTACACACATCCCGAGGCATACATTTTACGGTAGTTGCACCCATCCCGAGGCGCACAATCTACAGTATAAGGTAATATGATTTAATACAACATTGCACCCAACACCCCACCCCCAGATCCTAATCTGTACTGTCTACAATAGATGCACGCAACCTAAGGTGTATGGTATACAGTAGTTACACGTATTATATGATATAATTATAATTTGACATTTTTATTCAAATATATAAAAATAAATATCATTAATAAATGATAATATAAATTATCAACATTATAAAAAATATTAAACCGGGTGTTAGGCTTGAGTTGTGCCAACCTTAACCCAAATCCAACCTAAATTAAGTTTAGGTTAAAAAAGTTTAACACAAACCCATTTCAATTATTAAAAATAATTGTATAAGTCTGCTAAAACGTCGAGTTAGATAAGATCAACATGTTTAAGTAACACCCTATGGACCCCACATTTTTGCTCAATGCGTTCCTACTTGATGGTGCAACTCGTTTTTTATTTATTTTGTGAGAATATGATTTTTTTGAAGAAGACTTGGAGTCGCCACTTATTTTTTATTTATTTTTTTTAAGGGAAAACAAAATAAGAAAGAAAACCCTAAATGTGACTCCTTATTTGGAAAAGACGGTTTGTGGAAAACCAAAGTTAGGTCCGAGGGTCAGGTTGCTTATTGGGAAGGTACGGTAAAGACCATAGCACCCCTCTAAGCCTTTAAAAATGAGTCTCTACTAAATAAGGTGAAACAAGCATGACAATTAACTAGGAGATCAATGGATATCAAAATAATCATAGATCAAAAGCGAGTCATGATAATGAAATAATAAACAAAGTGAGAGTGAGAGTCTACCTTGGCAGTAGGTAATAAAGCGCTATCATGGAAACAAAGCTAGCTCAAATATCAAATTATCACATGCATATCAAAGATCAAGACAAAAATCAAACAATATTCGTTAAGCGTAGCAGTTGAGAATCAGAAGAGAAAACTCATATGTAGGGCCCCCACCAAAGCCCAATTGATTTTACATGAATTAATACCAGAAATTCCATTATTTTGGAATTATGAAAATTGCTTTCATGCTTATTTAAAATCAAGACAAACAAAAAATTATTTAAAAAATCAAAGAAAATTTGAGAAAGTGCTTACCTGAAGGGAAATGTAACAAGTTTATTTAAAAATGAGATTTTTAGTGACTTAAAACCCTAATGAAGGATGAAGAGTTGTAGAATTAAAAAAATATTTGAAAATTGGTGTGAAATTAAAATTATATGAAAAACTGAAATTTGAAAATTGAAGTTTCGAAAATTATTTGAGAATGGAATCTTTAAAAAATTAAATTTGGGGATTGGAACTTTGGAAAATTATTTGAAAATGGAAGTTTTGAAAATTAAATTAAAAAAATGGAATTTTAAAAATTGGAGTTTTGAAAATTATTTGATAATGGAATCTTTAAAAATTAAATTTGGGGATTGGAACTTTGGAAAATTATTTGAAAATGGAAGTTTTGAAAATTAAATTAAAAAAAATGGAATTTTGAAGAATTATTCGAAAACGGAAGTTTTGAAAATTAAATTTGAAAATAATTAAAGTTTGGAAAGTTAAAGTTTTGAAAATTAAACTTAAAAATTGGGGTTTTGAAACTAAAGAATTGACTCCATAGTTTTGGAAAAGCAAGTCTTGAAAAAATCGAGTCTTGGTCCGGGGATCAGGTTACCTATTGGGAAGGTACCTCTAAGAGGTAGCACCCCTCTAAGCCTTAAAGAGGTCTTTACTGACTAAGTTGAGGAAAGTGGGGCAATTAATTGGTTGATCATAGATACCTAGGTAGACTAAGGTGATTTCAGAATTAACATGCCAAGCAAGAAAGTCGAATCATGATTATAAAGGGGAGTCAAAGTGTGTACCTAGACTTCTCCTCAAGCGTTATCGTAAAACATCAAAGTTAATATAGAAATATAGTACACAACATGCATTTTATCCAAGCAAGTCAAGCAAACATCTAAGCACCCAAGAATCACATCAAGTATGGATATAGTCATCAATAGTCCACGTGTCCATAGAGCTCTCGAAAGTAAGTGTGGAAGAGCGTACCTGGATAGTAAGTTGAGCGCTAAAATGGAGAAACATGATTAGCTCAATAATAGGTGCAAAACAATCTTATGTATTACAATGAGGATCAATGTCGATCAATCATAAAATAAACACCCCATTTAAATCAATATCCGAGATGATGTCTAGAATGTTGGATCCCCCACCAAGATCCAAATTGCTTTTGCACGAATTGATTCAATCAGTCCCATTACTTGGAACCATGAACTTTATTCACGCTTGTTAAAAACCTAGAAAATCATGAATATTATCAAGAAAATGCAAGCCATAAGGAAATTTAGCAACAAAAGTTTATTGAAAATGAGGATTTTTATTGCCTAAAAGAAGTTTAAAGATGGATTTTTTTTTTTAAACTGGAATTATTTAGTTGAAAATGGGTTTGAAAATCAATTTAAAAATATAAATTCTCTACCAAAAAAAAAAAAAAAAAAGGAAGAGGTGTGCACCAAGGTAGCTATGCTAGAGTGAGTCCCTGGGTGTCAAGGTGATGCTGAATGATGCCTTCCCATGATCAAATGTAGCCTTCAGAACCGACTCATTTGTTGTGCTCGTAGATTCAGTAAGATGTTTGAGATCAACAATTTAGGGGAACAGTTCTTTGGCTTCAAGCTATTGCCTTGCTTTGAGGATTTGAAGAGAGACACTTCAATGGAAAATACTTCGAATTTTGTAAAGATTCATGGTCAACCTCTCACTGAAGGTCACTTGTAACATTAAACTAGTTGAATTTCCAAACTCCTTAAAGACAATTCCAAGCAAGATCAGGTTTTTGGAGACATGGAAGCTAAATGAAAATTAGTCTTTTGGAAATCTACATGTCTCCTTTGTATTCCTGTTCAAGCTCACACTTCAACTCTTGCCTGACATGGTCCATGAATATTTGCATCAATAGCAATGCTACCATTCCCAAATCGTAGTTAAAAACCTTACAGCAGTAACCACCTTTGGCACTAATTCGCAACTATATATTGCCATCTTAATGCTCATATATCAGTTTAGTCTTATTTGGGTGCAGAATGAAACCATGTTTACAGCTACACAACTTTCAAATTCCTTTTGGCATTCTTGGGCCTTCATATCCCAAATCTTAAATGTGTCGTCTTCGAAACGCTTTGTTTAATCTATTTTGGACGTTGAACATCATTTTCATGCAGTAACTAGTCATTCACAACTTTTAACAGGTCAGTAGGCATCGCATGTGGCATGCTACAATCTTTCACACATTCAAACTCCCATTTCTAAGAATTAAGCCAGTTGCAAAGAAATGAAGCAACAACAAGGTAAATGGTTTCATCACAGACATGAGGAATTTCGATATGAGAGAAGGGTCATGCATGCGAAGGGAATTCTTTATTATGACATGGAGGTAGTGAGGTGGCAGAAAGTGGGCGGAGGATAATGATAGCGTAGGGGGACCACTTTGACTCTCACGACAAGCATCATTTTCTTGTGGCCGTGTAACATAATTTTCCATAGTGGAACATCTACCATTTCCACTCTTACATGAGGTCTTCTTCCACTCTTACTTTGGGTCATAAATGAGAAGAACGACTCTAGGTCGTGAGCTCAGGGCTCCGAGTGCTAAGAATGACTCTGGGTCATGAGCTCAAGGCTCTTAATGCTAAGAATGACTTTGGGTCATAAATAAGAAGAACAACTCTAGGTCATAAATAAGAAGAACGACTCTGGGTCGTGAGCTTAGGGCTCTAAATGCTAAGAATAACTTTAGGTCATTAATGAAAAGAACAACTCTGGGTCATAAATAAGAAGAACGACTCTGGGTCGTGAGCTCAGGGCTCTAAATGCTAAGAATGACTTTAGGTCATAAATAAGAAGAACGACTCTAGGTCATGAGCTTATGGCTCTAAATGCTGAGAAAGACTCTGGGTCATAAATAAGAAGAACGACTCTAAGTCATGAGCTCAAGGCTCTAAACATCTAAAGTGAAGAATATGACTCTAAATGCTAAACTAAAAGAAAGTAACTACTCTAAATGCTAGCAATGTGTCTCTGAACACCTAACTAAAAACATGGTGGCTCTGAATGCCAGGCTAACTAATGGCTCTGAATGCCAAACTGAAGAACGATGGCTCTGAACGCCAAATTGTGGAGAAATGGTGGCTTTGAATGTCGAACTGACCAATGGCTTTGAGTGCCAAACTGTGAAGGACGACTCAAGGGGAATATGCCCCAGTGTGGCGTGTTGCCACAACTCTCGATCCACAAATCACAAAGCCTGAAGAAGTATCATAATAATCTAGATGTCTCTAGCTCAAGATACTCTGTTGGAGGAGCCCCCAGCACCATCTAAAAGGAATAACCCACAAGGGAGTCTCAAGAAAAATAGTCCATTGGGACAACTGTCACTACCTCAACATAACGATCTAGATAAGAGTCATAGGTAATGAGACAGTCAAAACCTAAAGGTCAGGCTCCTCTGAAGGCTCATCTCAACATAAATCATCGATACTGTGACCAGTAATGCGAATAACTATCCCCCAGCTGAATAAAGAAAATGGTAACAACTCCATGAGAAGATGATCATCTCCATAACAGAAATTGGGAAATATGCCCCAGTATATCAACTAACGCATCCCCCCATGTAGGTAACCGAGGAAAAAATACCCCAGTATAGCAATTAGTACATCTAGTTCGTCTTGATGACTTGAGAATAACTCAATGGGGATGTATAAGAGACATGACATGTACTCCATTGAAATGATGATATGAGAGTCTATGTGCCTGAGATAACTCCATCAAAGAATCACGAAAATATCAGAAAGTATGAGCCTGACTGAATGACTCAAGAAAGGTTCCACTAGGGAATCATCGTAAAATAAAAACAGATCATCAACTCGACATGTATCTCATAAATGGGTATGATTATGTAAATCAATGGAGATCTACAAATCTCAACCAAAACGGAAATATACCCTAGTATGGCATCAGATGTGTGGTAGGTCGAAAAATCAAATGGCACCAAATCATCCATCACCAAGTGCGTAATCCTAGTCATCCATGTCGACAATTGAATCAGATCCACAAATCAAAGAAGCGTATCCCAGAAGAAGTGTGATGATATCTAAACATCGAAAAGTGTGAGCCTGACTGAATGGCCCAAAAGAGACTTCACTGGGGGATCATGATAAAATAACAATAGACTATCAACTCAACATGCATCTCGTGAGTGATGAGGATCATGTGACTCCATGAAGATCTACAAATCTTAACCGAAAGGGAAATATGCCTTAGTATGGCATCAAGTGTATGGTAAATCGAAAAATCGGACAACCTCAAATCATTCATCATCAAATGCGTGATCCCAGTTATCCAAATCCACAGCTGAAATGAATCCACATATCAAAAGGTGTCTCTTAGAAGAAGAAGCATGAGGACATCTAAATATAAAAAAGTATGGGTTTGACTGAATGGCCCAAGAGAGGCTCCATTAGGGGATCATGATAAGATAAAAAATAGGTCATCGTTTCGGTGTGTATCTCGTAAGTGAAGATGATCATGCAACTCCATGAAAATCTATAAATCTCAATCGAAAGGGAAATATGCCTTAGTATGGCATCAGATGTATGGTAGATCGAAAAATCAAACAACATCAGATCATCCATCATCAAATGTGCAATCCCAGTCATCCATATCCACAACTAAATCGGGTCCAAACATCAAAGAGGCGTCTCCTAGAAGAAAAAGCATGATGATATCTAAACATCAACCAAATCTCAAATACATGTCCAAGTAAGGGCTGTCGAAGACGACATCTGATCCCATGGCCTCAGGGTGGTCTTAAGACACCAGACGTAATGTAGGCTAGGGTGATAGGGTAATAGAAATGAAGGGAAACTTGACCCAAATACCCAATGATAAAAAAAAAACCCATTCCCTCATGTATAAAATGCAACATGTATAGAAAAACTTGTGAGCCATGGACCTGAGGGTGCCCAATGTGAATATAATATCAATAATGAGACGATGAAGCAAATCAAACTGATAATGAGATATGCAAGAATAATGCAAGGGAAATATCAAACCTGGAATAGGTCGGTGTAAGAAAAGAACAAAGGGGTGAAGCGAATGGGATGAATCACAAGCAATGACAAGGATGATAGCGAAATAATGAATATATGAAGAAAAGTGATGATCAACTTAAATCAAACATGGAGTAAAGTCACGTCAACAATGAATGTAATGATGGAAAGGACAATGACCTAGAGCTCCTAGGAAAATGTCACTCATCTCACTCTTAAAGAGATATGACAAAGTGAATACAAAGAAAAGAGGATCTCAGAAAGCTCACATACGAACTCTCACCAACAATCATACTCAATAAAGTGACCCTCGGATATCAATATACACGCCCAACGATGGAGAACACTCTGCACATAAGCACATGTGCTTATTTTTCTTTTTTTTTTTTCATTCATTTTTTTTCATTAGTTCATTTTTTTTTCAATTTTTTTATTTATATATATACAAATGCACATACCCTAAACATAAACAAATGAACCCCAAAGATGATATTAATAATGAATAGACACACTCTCAAGTGTTAAAGTAACATAAACTCTCTCTAACGAGATGACCTTCTCAAACTAAGGATATCTGAATCAATGTCTGTGGGATAGATAGTGGAAATGATGTGACTATCCTCCATGTAATGAACTGAGGAGGATCACCACTCAGGGTGGAGAGAAAATAAAGCAAAACAAGTAGTAAATAGAATAAAGAAGAAGAGATGAAGAACACAACCAATGAGATATGATGGAATGCAGTAGTGTGATGGTACGAAAAATAATGAGAGAAAGATGCACCCGTAGGCCCAAGGCTCAAGAAACTCCTAAATAAATCATGCATACACCAAAGGGCCCCTATCTTAGTGTAGAAATGTAAGCAAGGCAATAAGAAAGAAATGCTTTAATGCATATGCAAAACTCAATAGGCTAGCAACGATTTGTATGTCAAAAGGGAATAACAAGGTATATGGCTAACCGAAATGATAGTCACCCATCTTGCGACCATGGTCTCAAACATAATACTTCTTCAACTGATCTACATTAGTTGGCTCTAAGAATCAGTTTCCATCTAGATCCATCAACCATGCAGCGCCGTCTGGGGTCAACTCTCTAATGAAATAAGGTCCGCTTCAATTGGGTTTGAACTTCCCTCTAGGATCTCTGATCAATCCTCTGATGACCTTCAAAACCAAGTCACCTCTCTGTAGCGGTCCAGACTTGAATTGTTTGAGAAGATGACTCAAAGTCTAAAGGTCTGAAGCCAAGAATGACTATTGTAGCTAGTGGGCAAACGTTTAGGGTAGAGCCATTGTCCAGAAGGACAAATGGAACTCAATGCTCGAAACAACCAACAAAAAAATGTAGAGGAGTAAAGTATGGTCAGAACCCCCATGTGGTAGATCATCAACAAAAAAGACAATGCATGTGGCACTATCAGCTATCAACATATGGATCAATCCATCATGGGAGGTAGATGTCTCAACTCGTATTTGATTAAACGCCCTGACTAGTGCCTCCCAATGAGAAGTAGATGATGCTAAAAGACTCCAAATGGATATGCGGGCTTGAGTGCTCTAGAGCTACCTTAAAATCTCATCGTCCTCTCGTCTGGTCTCTTCTCGAGTGGCATCACTCTCTTAAAGGTCAGGCAATTGTGGGAGGTTGTTATTGTACCATCTTGCCCCCATGGATGACATACTAAACATCTTGAGTAACCATCTCATCAGGATCTCGACTCAATATGAATGAAGACTAAATGCTATAGCATGGGTGAATCAACGACTCAATCGTAGTCAACTGCACTAGTGGTGTGTTAGGAACCAGTCTAAATGGTGCGGATGCTTGTGGGTCTGAGATCACTCCATCAACCTCATAGCTTTCATCCACTACTATGGGCTCTGGCTAAGAATCATCCCAACTCAACATGTGAATGCGATCATCTGGCTTGGTGAAATCCATGAAATGTATGTCGTTGGCCGACGGAGGGACTGCATGTGAAGTATGAGTTGGTAGAGGGTTAGTGATTACACTTTGCTAACCCAAGTGGACCAAACCCTGATCTATCAAGTCCTAGATGGTGTGCCTCAAAGTAGTACAACGATCAGTCTCATGCCTTGACCTCTAATGACATGCAAAATGTAGATCCACCCAAAACTGTGGCAGAATTGGCTGAGGCGATGGCCTGGGAGCAAGAAACGTCAATAATCAGCATCTGTGAGCTTCCAAAGAGTCTGGCTCAACGACATACCCAACTATGAAAATCGTTTCTGTGTCCTCAAGGCAAATGGAGCAGACGTCTGTGGAGCCTTAGGTCTAGGGTGTAAAGCTGGAGGTCTCACTGCAACCTGTGCTACATAGCATGGTTGTACTGGGGTAAGATATGAAGTCGGAGGTCTCTCTGCACCTTGTGCGGCATAACAAGATAGTGTTAGTGTGGGAGGCAAGTAAGCTTGATCATATGGTTGAGAAGGTGCCCATGGCCTATACTATTGAGGTGGATAAGAAGCGTAAGTCCTAGTAGGTTGTGAAACTAGTTGATGACGCTTGGGAGGCCTCTAACTAGTAGAAGTGGTGGTACCCACATTTGATCTTTGTCCTCCAACTGGGTTCTTCCCCTTAGCATCACCAGGTGAAAAATCAGACCATAACTCTCTTGAAATGCCATCTTCCACGTCATACAGTGCTGAAACCAGAGACCCAAAGTTTGTAAAAGGTACTCCGACCACATGTATATCAATCCTAGGCTGTAGACTCCTCAAAATCATCTGTATTTGATTTCTCTCTGATGGTCTATCAACAATCTCTACTATCTTTCCCCACCAACGGGAGATGAATGAGGAAATGGACTCATCTGATCTCCGTCTCAAAGCCTCTAGCTCTCTCCATAACACATCTACAACAATGTTAAATGAAAACCGTCACAAAAACTCCTGAGCTAGGTCATCCCATGTCCTGCGTCGCGAAGACTCCAAAGATGTGAACTAACGTTGGGTTGCGCCACTTAAAGATAAATGGAACATGGTGATCATCTGCGACTCGTCTAACCCATGTGCCCTTATTTTAGTATTGTAGGGTCGAAGATGAATAGGGGGACAACCAACGCCCGTGTACCTCTCAATGTCAGGCATCCTGAACTTGGCTAGTAGACTGGGCACTGGTATACTATCAAGATCATCCCAAACAACTGAACTATCAAATACTCTCAACTGCCTAATACGTTTGCTCGACACGATCCTTGCGTGCGCAAGTATCCTCATGAATTGTGGTGTGTACTGCTATAGGTGTGACAACCTCAAACTAACCATGTAATAAATAAGGCGAGGCTTGTGGCACTGTCTGATCAAGTGGTGGTGGTGGTGGCGGTAGTGAATCATGAGGCACCTCGTCCTGAGCTATAGGTTGTCTACTCTGCTGACTACCCATCTCCTATTTTAGAGTGGTCAAGGCCTCTTGAATGGAAGCCATGGTGGCTATGAACTGGTTAACTATAACAGATTACTGATCCATGTCTGATCTCATGGGGGTGCGAACCAATCTGTCTTCTACTCTAACCCAAGATGGTAAATCCACACTGAGAATGAAAAGTTAATCCTTCAAAGCATGAAACACGAGACAAGGTATGGCACAAGGAAAACATGGAAGAAATGCTAGTCTGAATTGGAAGAAAGAAGTCAACACAAAATAGAAGGGTGATCCAACTATAACTCAAACTCGTACTAATCTCTAAGCACTCTTAACTGGAAACCAAATGAGGAAGTATTAGATCCAAACTATAACTAAAGAGGCTCTGAAGGCTCTCAGATGCACCCACATGTAGGAAAGGAAATCCTGATCGAAGGATCTAAGGCTCAACTTACAAGGTCAAGGTGGCTCTAAAAAGAAGAGAGGTGGACTTTAAAGGATCCCTAGCAGAAGCTATCATACCCTCCAACAGTACGTAACCCTTTGCATGCCTTCGAAGAGATGGGGCACTTCCATGCTAGGTGGTCATCACCTCCACACATTCACTACCTCGACATCCCAGGGGGTTTCCTATAGTGAAAGCTCTCGCAATTCTCAGCACTCAGTAGTTAACTAAAGTGCATAGTGAGTGGTGTGGGTGCATCCAAAAATCCTATGAAGCTAAAGCAGAAAATAAAACACACAGGTCACACAAATATCCATGAAACCTAACTCTGGGCTATACAGGTCGTCAAAGATCGAACTCCAATTAGCGTCAATATGTCCACCTCCTCCAGAATGCTCCCAAACATCGATATAGCCCGTCGCTAGACCCTATTCCTAACCAACTAGCTTGGTCAGAGAAACAAGCACACACAAGGCCTCACACTTGCTAATGTAAGAACCAAAAGAAAATGAATGACCGAAACCAGAAGGTTGGAAGTAAGGGGATAGATGTTTGACCCACATAAACAGACCACATGCAAACACACAAGAAAAGAGTAGTTATGCAACAAGCAGTCAAGTGGAGTGCAAGTATATCACCCATGTCCACACACAAACTAAATGAGAATATGACAATCAAAATGAATAGCAACAAAGATAGCATGCTCAAATATGATCAAGATAATATATAAGCAAGATAATCAACACTAAGACACATAAGAGATACAGAAAAGTGAACATACATGTCGAAGTGAGCAGGATAATCATGGCAAGAGCAAAATCAATATGCTAAGACAATCAAGATAATCAATCAATATCATTAGCATGTCAATGTCGCAAATGGATATAGCAATCAAGCATGGAAAATCATCACATCAAAATCCTCAATGTGCTATGATCACTCCAGCATAGAGAAGCACAAAGGGAAGGTATCCATCAACCGACTAATCAAATGCCACATTTGCCTCATTTTAAGTTCAAGTTTGACCCTCTAAATGATCCCCGGTGGAGTCGCCATTTTATGGAACCCGCATTTTTGCTTGATGCGTTCTCACTCGATGGCGCGACTCTTTTTTATTTATTTTGTGAGAATATGATTTTTTTTTTTAAGAAGACTTGAAGTTGCCACTTATTTTTGTTTTATTTTTTTAAGGGAAAACAAAATAAGAAAGAAAACCCTAAGTGTGACTTCTTATTTGGAAAAGACAGTCTGTGGAAAACCAAAGTCAGGTCCAGGTGTCAAGTTGCTTATTGAGAAGGTACGGTAAAGACTGTAGCACCACTCTAATCCCCTAAAAATGGGTTTCTACTAAATAAGGTGAAACAAGCATGAAAATTAACTAGGAGATCAATAGATATCAAAAGCAAGTCATGATAACGAAATAATAAACAAAGTGAGAGTGAGAGCGTACCTTGGCAGTAGGTAATAAAGCACTATCATAGAAACAAAGTTAACTCAAATATAAAATTATCACATGCATATCAAAGATCAAGACAAAAATCAAGCAATATTCGTTAAGCGTAGTAGTTGGCAATCAGAAGAGAAAACTCATATGTAAGGCCCCCACAAAAGGCTAATAGATTTTGCATGAATTAATCTCACAAATTCCATTGTTTTGGAATTATGAAAATTGCCTTCATGCTTATTTAGAATCAAGAGAAACACAAAAATATTTAAAAAATCAAAGAAAATTTGTGAAAGTGCTTACCTAGAGAGAAATGTAGCAAGTTTATTTAAAAACGAGATTTTTAGTGACTTAAAACCTTAATGAAGGATGAAGAGTGGTAGAATTAATTAATTTTTTTTTGAAAATTGGTGTGAAATTAAAATTATTTGAAAAACTAAAATTTGAAAATTAGTTGAAAATTGGAGTTTCGAAAATTATTTGAGAATAGAATTTTTTTAAAAATTTAATTTGGGGATTGGAACTTTGGAAAATTATTTGAAAATGAATTTTTTGAAAATTAAATTAAAAAAAATGGAATTTTGAAGAATTATTCGAAAATGGAAGTTTTGAAAATTAAATTTGAAAATAATTAAAGTTTGGAAAGTTAAAGTTTTGAAAATTAAACTTAAAAAAATGGAAATTTGAAAAATTAAATTAAAAATTGGAGTTTTGGAAATTTATTTGAAAATGAGATCTTTAAAAAATAAAATTTGGAAATTGGAACTTTGGAAAATTATTTGAAAATGGAAGTTTGAAAAATTAAATTAAAAAAAAAAAGAATTTTGAAGAATTATTTGAAAATGGAAGTTTTGAAATTATTTGAGAATTGGAACTATGAAAGTTATTTGAAAAACCGGAGTTTGGAAAGTTATCAAAATATCAAGAAACAAGAAGAGAACAACTGGCTATTGGGACCGTATGCCAAGGTGACCATGCAAAGTGGGAGCACTTAGGGGTGGGCCCAAGGTGGAGAGAAGCCTTTAAATGATGTTTGAGCATCCTAGCAGCCCCAAAAAGCATTGCAACTGTGCATGCATGCATTATACATCTGTGGCTCCACCATCAACATCCTACTGGACTACAAGACTGGAGTTAATTCCAGTACCGTTTACCTCATTGCCTTGGACATAGAGTCTCCTCATAGATGGGCCCATTCCCTTAAGACACGAAGCAATCACACTAATGTTCTTTGAAAAAAACAAGGCCCAGGAACTGCAAATGACCTAGAAAGAACCCATGGGAAATTCCAAGAATGTTGTTTGGCTTCATGAGTGAGAATATTTTCTCCTAGTTGTCAGCCTGGGTTGAGTCAGAAATCAGTAGCATGACAAGGTCACTGCCTGAAACGGTTCATATTTATATCTCCCAGGGTCCCATATCGTCTGAATATCTTCAAGGTATGAAAATGGGATCCGCCTTCCGAAGGTGTTGTTGGCCATGCAAAGGAACGCGAGCCCATCAGCTCTAAGTATGTGAAATATGCAGCGATCTTGAGAGAAACAAAGTCTGGAATCGGCCTTGGTAGGCAGCTTCACGAGAATTCAACGAGCGACGGAGCCAGTGTTGCCAAATACAACGCTAAACTCAGGAAACACCACGGTCCTTCTGGCCACCAGCGCATGGAGAATCGCCATCTGTTTAAGAGTGGTGTTAGTGTGTACCTATCATATGGAAGATGGGCAGTCGTTGTTGTGAAGGTAAAGTCGACGGAACCACCGGCAAGTCCACGGACGCTCGGGTTTGAGTTTGTTCAAGGTTGTCTTAGATTCGTCTGGGTTCGAAACCGATTGGATGAACCTTGAGAGTAACAGCAAGAAGATCGGTTGCTTGTAGCTCTATTCAGATTCCATCTAATTCTCTCTTGAAAGAAAGGAGGCTTCCTCAAATCGGTCCATATGACAGCAACAAGAAATTATGGCGTTCCAGGTAATTAAAATCTTTGCTTCTATTAATTGGAATAACATAAGTGAATCCCTGATAGGTTCATGGAAGAGAAGTCAGATCAACTGGACATTGCTTCAGTTGTTATAATTTCCACTCACTGGCCAGTCAAAACAATAGTTTTAACGCATTCTCCTCATAGCCTCACAAGTTATGTTACTGCATGGCGATTTCAGGTAACCTGGCCTGCTTGTCTCTTGGGGCTTGAGCTTTTACACAACAAGGTGGCCATACCAGTTGACATTGCGTGCATGTGGAGAAGAGGTGATGAGAGAAATAGGTTTATAGGTAAAGGTGTAGAATGGAGCTGTAGATGGTGAGGGAAGTGGGTTCAGTGGTGGAACCAGCACACTAAGTGGAAATTCCCTCATCTTCATCTGTACTCCCCATCGCATCTCTAAGCATTTCAATGTGGTCCATATGGCTCTCAATCAGTCAAAACTTTCCAACAGTATGAAAAATGGCTCTCATGGTGCTCTCCCAAAAACACCCCCAACCAAGATGGCCAACCTCAAACGTGATACCCAACACTCCAAAATATACCAAAAACAAAGGAGAAAGTAAAGAAAAATAGAGCATGCACAAATGGAAATAACGCAGTTAAATCTACCTCCATTCCATAAATGTCGATGAGCTTTAAGAGCAGATGGGAAGGTTTGAGTGATCTTAACACATGAACAATGGCATAACTATCATAAAACGCATACAGGTGAAACAGAGACCAAGTAAACAAAAATGGGAAATAGGCTTAACACATTCAAGTGTCAAAACAAAAATCCAAATATCAACAAGAAGCATGATATGACTATTAAAAAAATGGAGAACCTAAGGTGTGAAATAGTTAAACCTGAGTGATTCCCCTCAAACAAATATTACTTGGCTTCCAGCAAGTTGCCATCTCCTCCCTCTGCTTCCTCATTTTTCCAGTAAAAGCTCTCTCCTCTTCCCCCCAATCTATATAATGCCCCCATCATCATTATCTCTAGCTCCCCTTATATTCTCTTGCAAGCTTCTAACAGCTCCATTGCTCACCCTTCAGCAAGTCCCCATCCTCAACCACCACCATGGCAAGGTGACCATATGTCCCAGGCAGCTCGTTTTCTGGAAGTCATCCCCCACTTAAAACGAAAATCAGCTCCTCCCCGGGGTGATTTGAAATACCCTTTAGTGATATTAATAAAAGCTATAATAATAATAATAATAAAAACAAATAGGACTTGGTTAGCAAAAAGGGGTCTACACACCCTTATTTAGAAATATGTGTTCATATTGGATTTTTTTTATATGCAATTATGTTTTTTAGTGGGGTCCCATATTCCATCTCAAAAATTATTGGATGATACATTTCTATGAGAAATATTAATTTTTTTCTTAGTATGCATTTGATTAAAGTTGTGCAATTTTTTTTTCTTCTTATAAAAAATATAAAATATGGAGGGGTTAAGTGTTTGATGTACACTAAGTCACAACTACTATCAAATTTAATCATGTAAGTTCGATTTTATTCCTATTGTACTCGATCACTTGCTCAATTTTATTCCTACTTTATCGAATCCTTTGTTAGTGTCATTTCCTTGCTTATCTCTATTGCAAAATGATTAGGTCAATTTTAGAGATTCGACTTTTACATATCTCCTAGTGGATTATAATATATTTCATCTATGAGACCTCCCTAAGTTTAGAAAATTATTTTATTTTCATGGAATGGATTATGAAAGTCTTGTAATTTCATTCCTAAATTACTTAAGAGGGATGAAGTTGAATTCTTTATTTTTAAGTTCAAAATTCAATTTTTTTTTTGAATTTTGAATTTTTTAATTAATTTGTGAAATTCAAATATTAGAATAAAATCCAATTAGTCAATACATATGTGATTTATATGAAAATTATTTATAGAGTCTACCAGCAAGTTATATAAATAATATTGGATTAATAGGCTATAATTAATTAAATATAAAAGAACAAGTACACAATTTTACTTAGACCAAACCTTACTTTCTCCCAAAGGTTTTACACTAGCTAACATCTACATTTACCTTCATGTTTGGGAAGCAGCACCATGCACTTAGTAAATTCCTCAACACCTTAAGGTTATGTTTGGTTTTCGGAAAATTTGAGGGAAAATGCTAGGGAAAGAAAATAAAAGAGAAAAGTAAAAGGAAAGAGAAAGTGAAGGAAAATAAAAAATAAATTTAAAATAAATAAATTATTTTTATATACTATTTGAAACTTTTTATTTATTTATTTAACTCTTCTATATAAAGATTAAATAATTTAAAAATATACAAATCTCTTAATAATTTCAATTATATTTAACTTTCTTTCGTATTTTTTATAAAAACACTAAGCATGAAAAAATCATTTTCCTCAACATTGTTTTCTTTCCCTAATATTTTTCGGGAACCAAACTTAGCATAAAGGGATAAGATTAATCACAACTAACAACTCTCATTAAATCTTCCCAAAAAAAAAAAAAATCTTCCCAAAAACCCTCATAAAAAATGATTAATTTCATTTTATATAAAATAAGCAACATGTCTTTTGAATTTAGGTTATTTTTGTTTTTCCACCCAAAAACCCTTATAAAAATTATTAATTTCTTTTTATATAAAATAAGCAACATTTCTTTTTTATATTAGTTATTTTCATTTTTCCACCCTAATGATCATTATTATACCTTGGTTTTTCAAACTTTTCTTCAAAGAAATCTGATTAAAATATTTAATTTTCTTTGATATAAAAGAAACTAAAAGTCAAACTCTTCTTTAGAAAACCATTATAAATAAATTAATTCTATTTTAAATAAAAATAACTAATCTAAATATTAAAAAAAAACTATCTATTAGAAACAATTTTATATAAAATCATTCTATTATCTATGTGATAAGATTCCTTTTTTGAATGAAAGATGTCTCTTCAAATGGAAAATGTTTTTACAAATGGAAGATGTTTTTTCATATCATAACTGCCATTATGGGTTAGTTTTTCATTCTCTTGCACAATGGCCACTACCTTCTTCTAATTGGCCTATTATGTCTATCTTTTTATGCAAGAGAAGATCCACCAATAGGGATCAAGTGAAGGCAATCTTCATTGTCCAGACCCTTTCTCTATCCTGATTTCACTTTAGCAATGGTGAGAACTAATATCCTCTATGGTTTTTTCTGCAATGTCTTTTAAGTTTGTTTGGATGTCTAACAAATAAGGGAAAATAAGATAAACAAAAAATTTTCATCATTTTCTTCTTTTTTGTTTGCTTTTTTCATTATTTTGGGAACAAAAGGATTCGAGGTTTTAATTTATTTTGTTTTTTTTTTATAGTTTCTCGGGAGCCAAACTAGAGGTTTAAATGTTGATGAATTTGAAACAAACTTGGTCACTCAATACTTCAAATTTATTATTATCTTCATTTTCTTCCATTCTTATCATACTTTTTTTTTTTTATCATTCATTTTCATTTGATTACTCTTATTTTTTTTTTCCTTTTCTCAAAATCTTGTGTAATTTTTTTTTCATTAAATGGAAAAAGTCAATTTGTTTTCTTAAGCGGTGATTCTATTTTACCTAATGAATTTAGGGTCACTTATATCAATATTGTGTTTGTCTTTCATGTATTTTTAGTAGTATAATAAATCATGTGTTATGTCCTTTGTCAAAGCCCAAAAGATAAAATGTTTATCCACATGTAAACACTCATTAGGTAGTAGACTTATTATGTATAAGTCCCAAAACTAAATATTATTTTCTAAATTAGGAGAATAAAATATTTTCATGGTTTTAAAAACCAGACCAGATTAGTTGATCTAGCCAGTCGGATCGTTAGTCTACGACCATTCCAGTCTGGTTCACACCTTTGAGCCAACTAGCCTTTGAACCAATCTCAAACCATCAGAACCGATTGACACGCCTGGTTTTGGACAAACCGGGTAGTTCAAAAGATTTTTTTTCTCCCCTTCAAAACGACGTTATTTTGTCCCTTAAACCCATCTCCCTTGCCTTCTATCTAGACATTCACTACTCTACACCACTATCACTCCATTCTAGCTCTAGTCATGTGATGTTGTTGGCCCGACGACAATGCCACCGCCATCCCGATGACCATAAGCTATAACATTGAAACTTTCCATAAAAAATAATTTAATAAATAAGTTGTAACATTGAAACTTTCTATAAGCAATAATTTAATAGACTTTTGAAACTTTTAAAGTTTTAATGAAAACATTATGATTTTTTTTTTAAATTTTTGAAAACATTATGTTACTCTCCAACTAGTGAACCATGAACCAGTAACTTTTTCGGTTTAATGACTGATTTGGTTCTGAAAACATTGAATATTTTAATATTTGATTACTCTTGATTTTGGAAATATTAATTGAAGTGGATTCTTATCATCCCGTGTCTTGTCATTTTGTGTCTTATCATCCTGTGTCCTATCATTTTGTGTTATGCCATTTTGTATCCTACCATTCTATGTCCTCTTTTATTCTTTCCCTTAATATATATTTGTCCCCAAATTTTATTAACTTATTATTATATGGTGTCATATCAAGTGATGGGTGGTGGCTTTGAATTTAGATTAACAGATCCCACTCCAACTCTTTTCTCTATTCTTCCCACCTAAATGTATTCCAAAAACAACCTTCTTTGAGCACTAAGGTAACATTCGAAACATTCCTCTTTACTACTTATCTATGATTAATCTATCATGTTATAAAAGTTATGCTTCTCACAAATTGCATGATATGGGTTAAAAAATAGGTAGCTGTAGACCCCCATTTGGGGGCTCATTTTCTACAGCTTACCTTTTGCCAAATGTCACCATCTAGGGGAAGCCACGTGTCACGTTTTGACTAGCTGCTAGGGAATCAGCCTTGCTTTTTGGGAAGCAAATCAGAGGCTGACACGTGGAGGGGTCTTCTAGAAGGTTCCTGCAGTTAGGAGGAGCGGATGAGAGAGAAATAGGGCAGGCTGCAGGCTAGTAGTGGGGACCTTTGTTGGCTGTTTCGGCAGAGGCTGTTAGGGGGGCAAATCAGGTAGTTTGAGGGTGGAGATATTTTTTTTGGAGGGATCCTGGGTTTTAGAGAGGCTGCAGGGAGCTTTGAGGGAGGAGGCTACCAGAGAGGAGCGTAGGAGGAGGAGGAGAGACCTCCATTGACGACTGTGAGAGATTTTTCTGAGAGGTTTCGTGGGTGTCTCCATTGTTGGTGGGGGGATATTTTTCAGAGAGAGCAAGCTAGAGAGAAGATATTTTAGAGGGGAGCTGAAATAGAGGAAAGAAAGGGAACATTCTCAGGTACGCATTGCTGGACCTCATTTTGATTGCCATTGACGTTTCTTTTGGTTGCTATGACTGTGTCGTGTCATGTCCGCTCCCTGTTCTTCATGTGAGGTTTGATTTAGAATGAGAATTCTTCTTTTACTATCCTTTGTGTGTTTGAATGATATCCTGTAATCTCATTCCCATATGATTTGAATCTCGTTTCCATCTGGTTTCTTTTCCCACCCATGCATGAGCCCTATGACTTCAATATAAGACGGGCTCGTGTCTCTGTTTTCTGGGGATTCATTTTATATACTCTGTTTTGGTATTTGCTTCTTGGTAGTTTTGTTCTTTTGTTCCTCTGTTTTCTCTTGAATGCACGTTCGAGGCTTTGAGATTATAAATCTGAGCCGGTGCGCTGGTGGAGAATGATTCGATTTGAAGAACATTTGATGGATGAAAATGACTTTCAGATGTCCATGAATCTGGGAGGAGGTGTGGGGTATATAGGTATTAAATAGATGCAGCAGGGTTGAATCAGAGCTTGAGAAGATGAATCTCAGGCACCTGGGGGTCTCCATTTGGCTGGTTCATCCTTGCATAATAGCATTGGAACATCGAGATTCTCTGCTGGAAGTGGCTATATAGTGAATGGGCCGCAGGAGGTATCGCCATTTCTCTCCTGTTTTCAGCACTTGAGTCATGGCTTGTTGCCGAGCGCGACAAGAGAGGCTTTGAGCAACAATGGTTGTCTGTGACATTTTCAAAGTTGTTGGTATGGCTGTCATATTGTCATCATGGTCTGAAAACCACGGTGATCCTTCAGAGAACAAGGACTCGCTCACACAGTTTAAGGGAGCTACTGTTGCCATAGCTTCTGAGGAGGAAACTGCGTTGCTGGGTGCAATTCAGTCGTTGTTTGAAGGCTCAATATATACTTTTGTGTTCCTCTGGACTCCTGCTCTAAACCCTAATGATGAGAAGATCCCCCATGGTTTCATCTTTGCAACTTTCATGTCGACTTCAATGTTGGGAAGCCCTATTGCTCCTCGACTGCTGGCCCGCACATCACTCAAAGCTGAAAGTTACATGCAGATTGTTTTTTTGTGGTTGTGTCCAGTTTCTTGGTTTCTGTGCATTCGAGGCTTGTGTGGTGATCTTCTGGCCGTCTATCATGAACTTCTTCCTCATTCCCTTCAATATCTTTGTGTGCATCGTGCCATATAATGTTAATGCTTTCCCCATCATTGTCATGTTATGCATGTGCTCGATTTTCCTCTTTGTGGCATTTATCTTGCAAGGGCGGCTCATGGTGATTGCTGACGAGTCAAGGACAGAAGATTGGGCATCAATGAAGGATAAAAATATGGAGGCAGAGCCATTGAACATCTGAGTGATATGCCCAGATGACAGACCACAGAGACTTTTTCTTTTAAAAAGGGGTTCAAGAATTGAAGCCTGGGGTATGGAGAGACTTCAGCTAAAGAACATGGATCATCCGATTCGATTGGCGCATCAGCAGCGACTTATTGTCACTGACATGAAATTACAGTTTTCAAGCACGGCCATGGCGAATTGCATTACAATGTCCTCAGCCAAAGACAATGAAGAGTAGTCCTCTATGGGTTTTGAATCGGACTTCATTCATCACTGCAGTTTACCGGACCATCAAAAAGTTCAGAAACGATTTAATGGCAGGCTTAACTCTAGCAAGTTTAAGCATTCTCCAGAGTATTGGATATGCAACTCTGGTGAACCTCGCATCTCAATATGGTCTGTACGCAAGTGTGGTTCCGCCTCTGGTTTATGTTTTAATGGGAAGCTCAAGAGAGATAGTCAAGTGGCCTGGCAGCTGCTCTATTGGCGTGCAGAAGACCAATGAAAGTGAGGAATATAATAGTGATGGATGACAAATAAGGAGTTGCAGATTCCATAGTGAAGGAGATGGGTTTGGACTTTAAATTTTGATTTGACCTTCTATTCATCCAATCATATATGAAATGGGCCACACCTTTTGAGTAGCAGCCACTCACAGCCGCGTCTCTGTTGGGTCCCACTGTCGCCTTCCCATCTCTATATTCGCATGGTCACCTTCCATTCTTCCAACCTACCACCCCACTAACCCATCATCTCGCTAACTCCCATCCAACATCTGTTTTTGAAGTTTACTTTCTATCAAATTCATTTTCCATTTTATCTCCTACCGTCTATCCTACCAATGGCACCCATTAACGTCCATCACCACCTACCCCTTTTCTTCTTGCCACCCTTCTCTCTCTACACCATAACCGTACCCTTATCATTGCATTCTCTCATATCTCCGAACCCCACACCAACCCAATTCGTTATTTGCAATCCCCGTTTCCTGGTTATTCTCTATGCATTCATTTTCATACCTCCTCCAATGCATGCGTGGCTTGCCTCCCTGGAGAAGTATTCTGAGACAGCTGTGGCACCTCGAGCTTCTATTTTGGCAACAGAAATAGAGTGGCTAAACTCCATCAAGGCTGACTTAGTGCAGCTGATGCAGGAATTCGGTCTGTTTGTGTCACTAACTCCAGTTGGGACTTCATATATGCTGAATATGTAATGGCGGCTGGAAATCATCATCGTTCGATAGTTTGGCAGATAGCAGAGTATTATTCTCATTGTGAATTTCTAATCCGCCTTCCAAGATACTGCCCAATGCCCGCTTTCCGTGATGTTATTGATGTGCCTCTTGTTGTGAGAAGGTTGCATAAATCCCGAAAGGAGGTGAGGAAAGAGCTTGGAATTAGGGAGGATGTGAAGCTAGTTATCTTCAATTTTGGTGGACAGCCAGCAGGCTGGAAGTTAAAGGAAGAGTACTTGCCTTCTGGTTGACTTTGCCTGGTATGTGGTGCTTCCGACAAGGATGAACTTCCTCCAAATTTTCTGAGGCTTGCAAAAGATGTGTATACACCTGATCTTAATAGCAGCATCTGATTGTATGCTTGGAAAAATTAGATATGGCACTGTAAGTGAAGCTCTGGCGTTCAAGTTACCATTTGTCTTTGTTCGTAGAGATTACTTCAATGAGGAAACATTTTTGAGAAATATGCTTGAGTACTATCAAGGTGGTGTTGAGATGATTAGGAGAGATTTGCTCACCGGTCCTTGGTTACCTTACCTTGAACGTGCCATTAGTTTGAAACCATGCTATGAGAGTGGCATTGATGGTGGTGAGGTGGCAGCTCGAATATTGCAGGATACTGCTATAGAAAAAAAACTATGCATCAGATAAGTTTAGTGGTGCAAGGAGACTGCGAGATGCAATAGTTCTTGGCTATCAACTGCAAAGGGCACCTGGTAGAGATGTCTGCATCCTTGATTGGTATGCAAACGCTGAAAATGAACTTGGTCTGCGTACTGGATTGCCAACCATTGAAATGAACGATGAAAGCTCCCTCATGAATTCATGCACCGAAGACTCTGATATTCTTCATGGAGATGTTCAGGGCCTTTCAGATACAATGAATTTCTTAAAGAGCTTGGCGAAATTGGATGCTGCTTATGACTCTGGAAAGGATACTGAGAAGCGTAAGATATGGGAGCGAGTTGCTGCTGCTGGACTGTTCAATTGGAAGGAAAAAATCTTTGTAGCAAGAGCCCCTGGAAGGTTGGATGTAATGGGAGATATTGCAGACTATTCAGGAAGCCTTGTTTTGCAGATGCCTATTAGAGAAGCCTGCCATGTTTCTGTTCAAAGAAACCATCCAAGCAAGCAGAGGCTCTGGAAACATGCCCAGGCTCAAGCTCAAGCTCAGGCCCCTCATTCTTGTGTGGTTATTCCTACTTTGGGCCCACTCTTACGTGATTCTAAGCCGCATGGCCATCTTTGGCATGCAATCAAGGGACCACATGGCATCTTCTCTCTTATCATCTCCTGATTTTCAAAATAATTTCCTAGCCCCATTTTCAAATGTTTTTTTCCAAGTTCTAACTTCCTAAATAATCCCAAACTCCATTTTGCACATAATCTTCCGAATCTTTAACTTTCCAAATAATTTCAACTCTTCCACTTTTCATCCTTAGCATTTTCTTAGGTTCCCGAAAAATCCGTTTTCCAATAAAATTCATTGCCATTTTCTTCGGCATACACTTTTCACAACTCCCATGATTTTTTTTAAATGTTTTAAAATAAGCGTGAATTTATTTCCGTAATTCTTGGTGATAGAATTTACGAAATTGATTCACTCGAAAATAAATCGGGTTTTGGTGGGGACCCCACATACATGATTTTTTTTTTATTGATTGATTGATTGATTTGATTATCATACTTGATTGATCCATTATGCTTTATGATATGCCTGAGATTATTCTTTGATTGTGCACTAACTCCCTCTCGTGATAGCGCATGATGGCTCACTGCCCAGGTACGCACTCATTCTCACTCTGGTTAGTCTACATGCATTTTCTAACTCTCATATGTGCATGATTCGCTTTGGGTATTCATTGATTTATTCATCCATTACCATGTCAGCTTCATTTTGTTAGTAGAGACCCGTCTTTAGGGACTTAAAGGGGTGCTGCGGTCTTTACCGTACCTTCCCGATAAGTAACCTGACCCCCGAACCCGATCCGATTTTTCGTAGACCAACCTTTTCCAAAACAAGGAGTCACACTTAGGGTTTTTTTTTTCTTATTTTGTTTACCCTTTAAAAAATAAAACAAAAATAAGTGGCGACTCCAAGTCAGTTTTCTTAATCAAATAAAAATCAAAATTTTCAAATAAAAATCGAGTTTCGCCATCGAGTGGGAAACGCATTGAGCACGAAATGCGGGGTCCACAGTAGCCATGAACACAAGTTTTAAATTCAAAAAAGTAACAAGGCTAAGGGGGTAAATGTGGTAAGTTATAAGACTACCTCCAAAAACTCACCAACTTACTTAAAGTAAAACTACTATTGTTGACCTTAACCTCTCCCACTTTGAATAAAATTGCATGAAACAGTAGTTAAGGTGACGACAAAACATCACTTTAAAAATTTATGTATGTAACTAACTTATCAAAACACATGTAGTTGGTGGTGTTGTAGGGAACCTTGGATTTCTCTATTCCTTATCTCAAGTTTAGGTTAGGTACATGAATACTCCCTAATGTTTTAGATCTTAGCAATAGAAGCATAAAAATACAATTTTTATTAACAAGATCTAGAATAACATTTTTATAGAAAACTTTACTTATAATTTGAACGTTCCCAAAATCAATTTTGCGCGATGAAGAAGATGCCTAATGTATCCAAAAGTCTCGTCCACTCAAGATTTTTCACCCAATGACTCCTACCATGATCTTGGTACTTCGAAGGGTGGGCAATAAGAGGGAGGAAGCTTTGACTTTCTCTTTCTCTAGAGGTAGAAAATGACTTTCTCAAAACCCTAACCCTTAAGGGGTATTTATAGGGCTTTCTTTGTTAAGTTTAAGTGACTTGATCCCACCAAAGCTTGAATCACTTAATATACTCCAAAATGGGTCTTAATTGATTAATTAACTACATAAGACCATCTAATTAATTAATTAGTCTAATCCAAAGACCTTTGTTCACTATCCCATGTGCAACCCTGTCTAATTATCAAAACACCCTTATGCACAAAAAAAAAAAAAAAAAAAACCTAGAGCTAATCCAACCTTTATAAACCGTGTCATTATGGTATATGAGCTCAAAGCGGGAACCATTGGGACCCATAAGAGTACTAACTCTTTTAAAATCTAATTCTTAAGTTGATTCAACATTTCACTAAAAAGAATCAACTTCACTCCAACACCCTATGTCAATAACAATGAGATGAAGCTCGGGTTTGTGACCTACTATCCACTACATGTAGACTCCCCATGAACTAGTATCCATTATCTAACAAGGTAGTACTATCAACTATCAAGATTACCTCTCTAATCCTTGAGTTGTATATTCCACTTATTATGTAATCAATTGACATACTCTAGCTCTAAGGAGCATATGTCAAATTTATACTAAAGAAAATGTTATGGTCATAGTCTTATGGATCACATGTCATTTGGATCACTTAAGGGGCTCGGGACACATTGTCTCAATCCATGAGATATCATGGTACCTTTATTGAGAATACTTATTGTCACCAACTTCTATCAACAGTGACCCAATCCATATAGGGATATGTAACCACCTTAGGATCTCACCCATATGTCAAAGCCTCCTATTGACTTTGGCACAGGCTCAATATCCTCTCAAGGTTGAAAGTCCATGTAGTATAGTAGCTTGGTGAATCATGATAATTGATAACCTTATGTCATGATTTACTATAGGTCCTATCTAGTATGCATCACTTACACTAGTGCACTCACGATGGGAAAACCATCCTCATGGTCGAGACAAGTCATCCATCCAATTAGGAGGTAGTGTACTACAGTCTTAAATGGATTGCCTCAATCCATGAACTAATTGTGGACTACTCATTACTCTATAGGGGACCCATGACTTAGATCTTCTATGCAACTCCTAATCCACTCAAGTCATGTATAATGCAAGTGATATGGGGCATGTATGTTTTAAATGGATATTGTTCCTTTTGGGCCTAAAGGGCCATCATGGTTTTAAAATGCATCTACATGGTTAAAATAGCTCATGCATATATAGTTCTAGTAACTTTTCCCTTACGATCTCTCTCTCCCTACATTAAGAAATAATTGGTAAGCCTAGAAATGGTATCGCCTAGAACTTCCCCTTTAAAAGATATAGCAATCGTCTTTCAACAATTATGTCTTAGCTTAGGAAAAGATATTTGGTTGAACCCCCATCTCTTGATTGATCTAATTAAGATGCTCACTTTTTTCCCTCATGTCCTAAAACTATAAATTTTAAGTTAATTAGGGATCATCGTGTGGCAAATTGTGTCAAGTGGTAGATGAAAGGTCATTTAAAGTTGATTCCTTCCAATAAGAACCAAACATGCATCCCATATACCTTTTTTTTTTTTGTCTTGGGATCTTATTATGACTCCATCCCTTATTTCATTCCTCTTGGATCCATTCAGTTCATTAGATATTGATTTGATATATAATTAAATAAGTATATTATATAAGGAATCTTGAACTCACTTTCCAAAATCCCTTTCCTAAAAATCATTTTTCTTTTTTTTAGATTGGATTTCATCCTTTTGATTGATTGTGTAGTATCTCAAAACACAATACCTATAAAATTTTCCTCTCTTTTCTATTGAAAAATCAAATGTGGTAAAGCTAAAAATTCAGGACAAATTGGAACCATTGCCTATTACTATTGACATGAACAATCATTGGATTTAAATATCAAATTGTGTTTCCCCAATAACATAAGAAAATCAAAATTGTTACATAATATAACTAATTAGTTTTTATTCTTTTAACGAAAAAGACTTATCAATTATATTTTAAGAGCAATTATGAATATATATAAACCCCATAACTTAAATTCTAACAAAGATATAAAATTTATGATCTTATACATATATGATGCTTATAGGAAATTATCATGCTTCAATTTTCATTTAATATATTGAATAGAAAATAGAAAAAAAAATTGATAGAGCACGACTTATGCTACTCTAAATAGAAGTGCAAAAAAATGAGGAGACAAGTATATAGATAGTCATATTTGCACATGTTTAAAAAGTATAACCCTTGTGTAATTCAATCGTATTCTACGAATTATACTTAAAAAGAAAAATATGTCGAAATTTATCTCTTCTTTATGAATCATTTTTTGAACAATGGAATCCACAAAAAAGTTAAGTGCTAAAAAAAAACTCTATTTTCTTTTTTACTTTTATGGCTTTATTTTAGTGAACAAATCAAATCCTAATTCCATTTATTTTTTTAGTATCTAATTATATTAAAATACATAAAATCATAATAATGGTAGAAATGGAATTACTTTTGTTATTCCTTTCCATTTGTATTTGTTACAAACTCCAATTTGAGTAGAGAATTTTCTTTATTCCTCTATTCATACGTATTTCATATAGTACTCTATGCTTCAGTAGTGGGTAGACATATGCATGTGATGCTATGTACTAGATTGAATATTTGCTTTACTGTAGGAATGGTGAGTAGATAATATTTCAATCCAAGCATGGAGCATGGGATGACGATAGCATACACTCAAGTATCTTCGAAGAATAAGGGATTATATGTTGGTGTATCATTGTGTTAAGTTGTTACCCCTTGGGTATACAAATTCGAACTTTCAGTCTGGTAGAAACTTTCACAAGTCTACCTTCGTGTTTGCGTTCACTTTAGGTGGTAGGGTTGTTAGTTGGAGAAGTGTGAAGCAATCATATATTGTTGACTTCATTATAGAAGTCAAGTATATTATTGCTTCTGAAGCTACAAAGGAAGTTGTTTGGCTTCGAAAGTTCCTAATGGGACTAGGGATTGTACCCTTAGCCGTATTATCCCTAATATTGTTTTGTGATAACAATGGGATGATGGCATAGTTTAAAGAACTAAAAACCACTGAAAAGATAAGCACATTAAGAAAAAGTATCAATTGATACATGAGATGGTAATGAAAAGAGATGTGTCCATGGAGAAGATCATTTCTCAAAAGAACCTAGGAAATCATTTCACAAAGATTTTGTCTAATAGAGTCTTTGATGGTCATAGGGATAGCTTAGGTGTCAAATGTGTTCCTAGCATACTTTAAGGCTAGTGGGAGTTTGTTAGGATTGAGCCCTAGAAAGCATGACATGATGTAATAGAAAAAGATTCATTGATAAAACCATGATGACCATTTGGGCCCAAAACGAACAATATCTATATAGTTGGGAGTAGGTTCTTATAAATGATATTAGAGTCAATTTTTTATATTAGAGTGTAAGTTTTTTTGATCCCGTAATCCTACAAGACTCAATGAGGATGTTGTGTCTACATGAGGATTGATTGTGATATCCCATATTGGACAAGGGAAAAAAGTTCTTTACGCTATATATGTATGAATTTCTCTTAATCATATGGACGTATTTTAAAACCGTAAAACATAATGTTAAGATTTGGGATTAAAAGATTACACTCAAGGGTAGTTTGAGAGTAATGCCATACACCTACTAAGTAAGGTCAAGTGGTTCAATCAATGGGGTTAAGCAAGTTGGCAACATCCAAAATCCAAAAATACACTGAGACTTGAAGTTGGAGAACTCTAAGTGAACTAAAGTATGAAAGTGGAAGGGTTGAGTAGTTTTATTATTATGGATTAGCCTTTTAGGAATCTCTAATGGCCAGGGGAAAAAAATGCAAAATTTAGATACAAGTTTCTATGTTTTTATTTATTTATTGAAATTTCACTTTGATTCCATAATATTTTTTTCTTGATTCTATATGCTTTACCTCACAAAAATAAACTATGCAGGGAAAATAACATTAAACATGAAAGCTCGCTCATCGTGGTTGACTCAGCCTAAACAGTTCTACTAGAATTGATATTAGAGACTCCCACAATAAGGTATCTCTAATTGGAGTAGCTTCAAAATAGTTGCTCTAACATTCCCCCATTTTCCCACCATAACCCTTATCCTCAAGGCTGAAATTGATGGAGCTTTAGTATTGGTGGTCGGTCTCATTATGTAGTGCGGCTAGTGCCTGCACATGCCCCATCTCTTCTAGGTTTTTTAACCCTACTGATGTCTTCCAAGCACGCTTGGGCCTTCACTGAACCAATCATATTCATAATAATCCTAAATATGTTGACTTCTACTTCTTTTGATATCGTAAGGTCTCGTTTGCTTTCTTTCTTCCAAGTATTTCACACCTCAATCCAATGAACCCCACCACATTTTTTTTTTACCTCTTTTGGTGCAGAGTTTATGTCTCAGCTTGGCCAATAACAAAGTTTCCAGGCATTGCAAAAGATTAAGGATTTGTAATTTCGAGGTGGGTATTTACTCCCAGACCCATTTTTTTACTTTGCATCTTCAAACTTTTTTGTTTGGTTGTGAGAAAATCTCTGAGAAATTAGATTCTATGTGTTGTTTTTCTTAGCTTTCGAAGATTAAAAAAAAAAATACAAGCTAAATAATTGTATTGGGGAGAGTTGATTCGAGGGTTTTGATTCAAAACTTATATTTTATTTCCCTCTCTTAATTCTCTATGAGCAACCTAAATTTATCTTAATTGGTGATTCTCTTGTCCTATTTCTATGCTTGGAATTTGATGTGGTTATGGACGTGGTTGGGGTATCAAGTCAATTCTTGGGTAATGGACCAATTTTTGGTTGTTGTCTTCATTTCAATTGGTGTGTAGGTTTTGTGGGAGGCTCCCCTCCACGTGTTCCTTTTCCAACTTGGAGACGTTGACCGTTTAGCACAAGTATGCAACCCATCTGGATCATTCTATCCGGACTAAGACCAGTTCTATTTGGCACCAGGCATGAGAAGACTCATTTCCCTTACAGGGCTAGACGACAATGGGAGTCCGGACTCCCCAAATAGGAAGGACTATCCAGTCAAGTCTTAAAGACCTACTGGTGTGCGTGATCATTCACGTCTGACATGTGAACGAGTGATGAGACTCCATTTAGCCCACAAGTCCATGTCAATTAATTGTTACACATAATCCCAGACATCAACAGGCTAAGAGGACAAGTAGCCACACAGTCCAAGATCAGGGCACGCCAGCTGATGGCACCTGCCAATCACCCATAACTATGATGATCAGCCACCTGTAGGACAATCATCATTACAGAAGAAGATCAAAGTGCCTAGTTAGCACTACAGTGGAAGTCTCATCAGCCCTATATAAACCCTCCAAAAAAACACAAACAAGGTATGCGCGCACATGCACACTCACTCTCTCCCACTAAGTAGCTTGAGTTATTCTTGCCTGACTTGAGCTTCGGAGGGGCATGCCCGGACCACCTATCAGGACACCCTTTTGTGCAAGAAATGAGTCCATCTAGTTTCATCATTGCTAGACGGATTCTTTGAGAGACATAAAGTAGGGAATAAGGTTGTCTAACTTCAATCAAGCTAGACGGACTTGACTCCAGTTGACTTAGCATCAACATTGGCACTGTCTGTGAGAACGATTAAGGATGTCAACAGCCTCTAGAAGCCGATCATCAACCATGGGTAGCGAAGGCTACTTTGCCTTGACGTGAAAGTATGGAAAGACACCAGTAGGAAAGTGATTAGACAATGCAATCTCTGCTTCGCCAAACAAGGTGAATCAAGGAAGAGAATGAAGAGTTGTGTGCCCAGATGTCATCAGTAGGCCCCTCTCAGAGCCAATAACCCTAAAGCCAACGAATAGCCTCAAGACGTGCTGATGAGGCGTCTTTCCCAGAGAATGCAGAGTTCCCTTCCAACAATCACATGATGCGGTCTGAGGAGGAGCTTTCACCAGCCTGCCAGGTGTAGTTGGACAAAAGCTCTGACTCTACCTAGGTATCAACAAATAGGAAGCCGACAGGAAGTCACGTCTATTTGATGCAATGCGAGCCCGGTTGGGACCTCAGACACTTGGCATAGGGGAAAAACCATGCATAGTAGAAACCCTGGAGGCTCGTCTAGGTCTCTCAACTACAGCAATCATTTTGAAGTGGCCCTCTCATTCGCCAAGGCAACAACAAGCGGGGACTCTAACGGATCAAGCTCCACCCGACTCCGTCAGCTGACGGTTGGAAGACATGCTCTCTACCCCGTTCGACCCCCATATTATTAACTATGAGCACTCAAGGGGGTTCATAGTGCCAAATTCATGACATATGATGGAACAAGAAATCCATTCTATCATATCATGCACTTCAAGCAGCTCATGACCCTTGACATAGGGAATGATGCACTGTTTTGCAAAGTCATTCCAACTAGCCTACATGGCTAGGCTCTCTCATGGTTTCACCACCTCCCAAAGCATTCCATGAACAATTTTCAGGATTTATCGGAAGCTTTTGTAGGCCACTACTTGTGTTCTACTCATCATAAGCAAAACATAAGCACCCTACACCGTTCTTTGAGTATCTTGCGAAAAAACTGCCAACAATGATGGAGGACCTGTTCAGATGGGCAAATAAGTACTCCATGCTCGAGGACAACGTCTGGGAGCTACTCAACAAGTTCTGGTCACCAATCGTCCGACTAGGCACGACCATGTAGGAAACTTTAAGCCCTCAAACCAATCGAGGCAAAATAACAAGGGGCGGGATGGCTAATAGTAGCCAAATCAAGTTAGTCTGACCCCCCTCAGCATCTCATACGAAAAATTCCTCTCGATGATCCGCGATCTGTCTAATTTCAGGTGGCTAGAGCAGATCAAGACAAATCTGCCTAAACAGGATCGGAGCAGATGGTGCGCCTATCATAAAGATCATGGCCATACCACCAAACAATGCAGAAGTCTCCACTACTTAGTGGAAATACTAATTAGGGTCGGACACCTGAAACAATATGTCTGCATAAATGGCGGGCAAAGAAAGACAGCTCAAGATCTAGTCGTCCAAGCCCTCATGGCTTCAGCAACTCCCAAGTTGTCATCAACTACATTCACGGAGACCCCACCGACAAGAGATACAATTCCAAACGAAAAAGGAAAAGGTTGCTTCGTGCGACCTCTATAAGAAAACAAATCAGTTCTGTTCAGCACAACTTATCGAAAGGGAGCATGCACCCCATCGATGACATAGTTACCTTCCCTCCAGTAAATGCTAAATGGGAATTACAACCACACGAAGACGTTCTGGCCCTAACACTAGGAATAAGCGATTTTGACATAAGAAGGGTTCTGATTGATCCAAGTAGCTCAACTGACCTCTTACAAATGTCAACCTACAAGCAAATGGGTTACCCATCGTCTATCCTAGAGAACCCAAGGCGATTACTATTCAAGTTCAATGGAGCCACGACGACTTCTCAGGGTAACGTAGTATTGCCCGTCCAGGCTGGCCTAGTCACCCTGAACACACAATTCTCAGTGGTAGAATATTTATCCCCTTTTAACGTCATCATGGGACGCACATGGCTTCATAGAATGAAAGTCATTCCCTCTACATACCATCAGATGGTGAGCTACCTCACCAAGGACGGACAAATCGACCTTCTTAGCAGTCAGTTAGTCGCATGCCAATGCTATCAAGTGGCAATAGATTCCGGACGCCCAACTAGTGAGGAGGCATGTCCAAAACCATCAAATACAAAGGAGTAACAACAACTACTGAACCTGGCAAAGAAAGACCCGCTTGCTACTGATCCACTCCAATCATTGTGTCTTTCACATGACATAAATCAAATCACCTATACTAGCTCATTTCTCATGCTGGATGAATTGGAACTGCTCAGAAGTGTGCTTCAGCAGAACAAAGACGTCTTTGCTTGGACTCATTCTAACATGCCGGGAATCCATCCATCTGTGGCCTCTCATTGGCTCAACATCATACCCTGCTCACATCCCGTACGACAAAAGGTTCAACGCTTCTATCCAAATAGGTAGAAAATCATCCAAACAGAGATTGACAAATTGCTGACAGTTGGATTTATCAGAGAAGTTGAATATCCAGACTAGTTGGCAAATGTGGTGATCGTTCCAAAGAAGAATGGGAAATGGCGAGTTTGTGTCAATTACACCAACCTAAATGGCACATGTCTAAAGGATAGTTTTTCCTTACCCTAGATAGAGCAAATAGTTGACACCACTTCCGAGCATCGGATGCTTTCCTTCATAGATGTTTTCTTTGTATACCATCAAATCCTCATGTTCCAATCAGAGGAAGAAAAGACAGCTCTCGTCACACCTCATGGGTTGTACTGCTACAAAGTCATGTTGTTCGAGCTCAAGAATGCTTGTGCTACCAATCAAAGATTGATGACAAAGATCTTTAAGCCTTTGATCAGCTGCACTGTGGAAGTCTACATTGATGACATTGTTGTGAAAAGCGAAATTCGAGATGAACACGCCCAGTACCTCGAAGAAACGTTCCACCTGATGCGGGCATACAACATGAAGCTAAACCTAGCTAAGTGCACTTTTGGTGTCAATGCAAGAAAGTTTCTAGGGTTTATGGTAACCCAAAGAGGAATCGAAGTTAATTCAGATCAAATGAGAGTCGTCCTTGAAACACTTGCCCCGAGTAGCAAAAAAGAGTTGTCTTCACGGGTCATCTAGCTGCTTTAGGGTGTTTCATAGCCCGTTTCACAGACAAGCTGAGGCATTTCTTCCTCACGCTCAGGGAGGCAAGCAAGTTTGGCTGGATGGATGAATGCAGGCAAGCGTATGAGGAAGTCAGGTGCTACCTCACTGAGCCACCCATTTTGAGCAACTCCCAGTCTAGCGAATAGCTTTACATGTATCTGGTCATATCTAATTGTGCGGTCAGTGTTGTTCTGTTTCGACACATACGAGATAAAGAACAAAGGGTCGTCTACTACATGAGCAAAACAATGGTAGACATAGAGACCCGGTACTCCAGAATGGAGCAGACGAACTTAGCCCTGAAAAGTGCCGCCCATAAACTCTACCCGTACTTCCAGGCTCACCAAGTGATTGTACTCATAAATCAACCACTCTGAAGCACCCTGCACAAATCGGATCTGTCCAGATGAATGTTGAAATAGGCCATCGAGTTGAGTGCATTTAGAATCAAATACTAGCCAAGATTAGCAATGAAAGGACAAGTCATGGCTGACTTTATAGCCAAACTCCCTCAAAAACCAACACATCCAATTGAGTCCCCTAGGGAGGAATGGTGGACACTTCATGTGGACAGAGCATCTAGAGTTTCCGGTTCTAGAGTAAGTCTGATTCTACAGTCACCAACCAGAAAACTATTAGAGTAGGCTATCTGACTCAACTTTTCTACCTCTAACAATGAAGCAAAGTATGAAGCTATCCTGGTTGGGTGAGACCTTGCCCTTACTTTGACTACAACAAAGTTGGAAATACGTAGCGACTCTTGACTAATAGTCAAGAAAATTCAAAAAGAATACGAAGCAAAGGATGAACGCATGTCTTGTTATCTCACTATGCTAGAAGACCGCTTGAAAAGGTTAGACGAATGGACGATTAGACGGGTACCCCAGATGTAAAATTTGAAGGCTGACGCACTAGCTGAAATAGTTGTCACTTTTCTTATAAGAGAGGTAGTAATGTTGCCCGTCTACCTCCAAGCCACGTCCTCAATCAGAGACAAAATGTAGTGCCATTGAGGCAGACCTTAGATGGATGCACGGCATTGTGAAATACCTCAAGACGGGAGAACTACCAGAAGACGAGAAGCATATGCACAAAGTTCGCATATAGGTCGCCCACTTCACTCTGATCAAATGACCATCTTTATAGACGGTCATTTAAAGGGGCATACCTAAGATGCTTGAGCGATTTGGAAACTAAATATGTCCTTGCCAAACTCCACAAAGGCGAGTGCGGCAATCACCCAAGCAGATGAACTCTAGCCCATCGTGCCCACACGCAAGGTACTGTTGGCTCACCACGAAGCAAGTTGCTAAAAATTATTTTAAGAGGTGCAACCGTTGTCAGAGATACGCTCTCATCCCCTGTGTGCCTTCTGAAGCTCTCAATCTAGTCACAAGTCCTTGGTCGTTTGCATAATGGGAGATGGACATAGTCGGCCCCTTACCCGTTGCAGCAGCACAAAAGAAATTTATGTTCATAGCAACCGACTATTTCAGACAATGGGTAGAGACAGAAGCCCACATTAGCATCAAGGAAAAATATGTCTCCAAGTTCGCTTGGAAAAACATTGTGTGCTGATTCGGAGTCCCACAAGCGATTGTGGTAGACAATGGACCACAATTTAACAACATTGTCTTCCGAACATTTTGCTCAGAGTTAAACATTAAGAACCTATATTCAAAACCCTGCTATCCTCAAAGCAACAGGAAACTAGAGGCAATAAATAAGACCCTACTGACTGCACTAAAGAAAATGCTGGAAAGAGCCAAAGGGAAATGGGTGGATGAACTGCCCAAAGTTTTGTGAGCTTACCGGACGACGTCTAGATGACCAAAAGGAACTACCTCTTTCACCTTTGCCTATGGAATGGAAGTCGTTATTTCGAATGAGATAGGCATGCCTACCACCAAAACGATCGTGCAAAGTCAAAGAGACGACAATGAGGAACTCGAAAGACAGTTGGATTGGGCAGATGAAATACGAGAAAATGCGACTATCCGTATGGCTTCTTACCACTAGAGAGCAATCGCTCATTACCAAAAAAAGGCACAAACCACGAGTTTTCTGGACAGGAACCCTAGTCCTTAGAAGAGTCTTCGAGAACACAACCAAAGTAGGAGCCAGAAAGCTTCAGGCTAATTGGGAAGGGCTCTATGTTGTGACTAAGGTTAGGGACTTAAGGGCATACCATCTCCAAACACTAGACGACGTACCTCTGCTCTGCCCTTGGAATGTATCAAATCTAAAGCAGTAGTATCACTGAAGTCTGCTCATGAACACAAAATGAGAAAAGCTAACAAAAAAAATGGATATATTCAAGTGAATAAAATAGTTAATGTCTCTACAAATTTCTCAATCTAGGTCGCCTTTGGCCAAAATAAACAAAAACAAAAGTTACACCTGCCCATTAGAGGGATCGGCTCCAGCAACATCTCCTTCGCCCTAGGCAGGGCTGCCTACAGCTTCGTCCTCATCATCCGAAGGAAAGTTTGGAGTATCTTGGGTAATGTCATGTTTCTTCATATAGCATTGATAGCCATAGAAGAACATGTCATCCACATATTTCTAGTACTCAACCTCCAACTCTTCCTTCTGAACGGTAAACACCGCCTGGAGCTCCTGTAGCTTCTGTCTTAGTCGCTCAATCTTCTCCTTGACCTTTTTCTTGCCAGCTTCCATCACCTCCCTTTCCTCTGCCAACCGGCGAGCCTCAGCTTTGGCTACCTTATTCCCCTCTTCTACATTCCTCAGCAGCCCGACCCTTTCATCAACAAGTTTCTGGGCAACAACGATCTCACCCTCTACCACCTCCAGCCTGGCACTGAGTTCCTTATTGCCACCCATATCGTGGGCAATGTATGCCCTCATAGTCTTGGCAGCCTCCATTTGGTAAAAGAGCTGAGCACGTTGCCGTATTAGATTCTGAATCCCAGTTATCACTTGAGAGGGCAATAGGAAAATTGTTAAGAAATCAAAGACTAAGGCATAATTAATAGAAAAGGAAAGCGGCTTACCACTTTCGTCGTCTCAAAAGTCGTGTAATCCTACATGGGCAGGATGTAGGAAATGACGGTGTCTGGAGTGCCAAATAGGAGTCGGGCCATGAAAGATTGACTGGGGTTGCTCTCCATCTCAATCGGGATAAATTGGGTGGCTAAAAATAACACCCCCAAATTTTGCACATGAGTTTCCCTCTCAGTGAAGGAAGGGATCTACCTCATCAACTCAGTTATCTCTTCCCAGTTGAGGATGTGAGATGACTTTGGACGGGAAGGAAAGGAAGCCACACACTCAATCAACTCGTCACTAAGGTGGTCCAAACCAAGGGAGGGCCTCCTTGGCTCATGGTGAGTAGTACCTTCGATTGAAGGAAGCCTCTCCTTCAACTCAGAAATGATGCCTACAGTAGTAATCGAGGGCACTGACACCAGTGCAAGGGCCGAGATAGGTTCCAAGCAGATAAGCTCCGGACAAGGCCTCTTAGAGGGAGCAAGGTTTACCATGATGGATTTGGACAGGCACTTGCGTTGTCTCTCCTTGAAATCGACCCTCAAGTTTGCAACCATGTCTCCCTTTTCTTCCTCTTCGCAGGCGATGGGAGGCACCATCAGTTCAACCCCTGTTTTTTGCTCGGTGCTGGCGGTTGAAGAAGATGAAGTTGATGGGGAAAACAAAGATTCGGATGGCGAGTCCTTGCCCTCTGAAAAGACTGAACAATAGGTCTTTTCTTCTTCTTGCCAAGAGGTCGGACGATGGAGCTAGAGGTCGGATTGTTTATAGTCGGAGTAGTGTCTATTTCTGACGTTTTTTCTCCTTTTGCTCTAGACGGGCCTGGCGTGCCTCTGAATCCGCCAAGTGAGAGACCTCATAAAAAGGCAAGTCCTTCAGAACATAGTGCTCGTCAGGCACCAGGGATCGAGAAGCTAATTGAGGGAGTAAGGGGAGAATGAACGGCTTGGGCTCTTTGACTATAGCCTATATGTTCTTGTCCGATAGAAGAACCTAGTGGTCCCGTTTGGATGCTACTATCTTAAATAGCTTATTGAGTTGGGTGAAAGAAGCTTCTTCAACCCACTCCACAAAACGACCCCTCTTGTCCTTGCCTGCACCACACAAATAGAAAGATCAACGATAGATTCATAGCCAAGAAGAAACAATTGCAAAGGACATACAAAGGTTATAGGTAGATATCCTACTCGGAATCTCTAATGAGCGTCGTGGATAAAAGGCTCTTTCCGACCCCTCATACAGACCACTCCAAGGGCCAAAAACAAGGACATGCCCCTTTGTCCCGCCCTTGTTCGAATCTAAGAGCCCAATCACTAGCTGGAGGGAATGGATATGAGCGGACAGGCTAAACCTTTCCTTCCGACTCATTTTCACCGTGTAAACAAACAGAATTTCCAACAAGGAAATATCCAGCTGGTAGAGCATGTCCAGGATGTTGCATCCTATCAGCACCCGAATAGTATTTGGATGAAGAAAGGCTGGAGGGATCTTGGTGAAGTGGAGAAATTGCTTGAAGAGATAAGGCAAAGGGAAACGGAGTCCCGCATTAAATTGCTCCTTGTTGAAATAGTGGCGTTGTGGGACTATTTTTTAGAGGTCAAAGGCTCGTTGTCTACCAAGAGAATGGAAACGTTATTCGGGACACCGAAGCAAGCCCAAAACTCCTGTTCAGATAGGAGATCGATTAGGCGCTTTGACCCAAGGTGCCCGGCTCCCGCGCCCTTTTGGCCACCTTTCTAGGCCCTACCATCTCTACTAGTGGAAGCGACACCTCCTCTTATCGACATGTTGAGTAGCTTTAGGCCACGTGGAAACCTGCGCGAACAATGTAGATTGTTAGAGACAGTCACCTGACCCATCTGTCGTTAGGCGGTGCCCTAGTTGCACAACAAGGAACCTAAATGGAGCACCTAACAAAACTTGTAGAGCAAGCCTTAGCCCCAAGAAAGGTCTTCCCTGTCATGCCACCACGAAGATTGTAGGATGAAATGCCTGAATCGACCATTTAGTGTACCAATAATGAAGAAACAAAAAGAAGAATCTGAAAAACCCTAGGTTCGAGGGATACTACAATCATCTTCTCCAAATAAAAAAACACCAAAAAAAATCCTAGAATCTAGACGCCAGAACGTCCATTTTCTGGCTATAATCAACAACTGCTGGCATGGTCCCAAAAATGAACGAAAAACAGGAAAAATGATGGATGACGGGGGATTTATCGAAGTCAAAGATAAATGTTCTTTAGTGAGAGGAAGTCCGCCTGCAGCAGGCTTGAGAACGGTGGCCAAAAATAGCGGAAAGCGAGTGACGAAAGGCGTAAAGACAATGCAGATGCAAAAACTAATAAGAGGAAGCTCTAACAGCGGGAAAAACTGAAAACCAAAAAACTACTCTAAGGGGTGTGGGGCCCTTCTATTTATAAGGACCCAAAACCCTAGGAATCCCAAAAGATAGGCCACCTGGAAACACATCCCAAAGCGGCGCACCATCTAACAGGTGTCCTCGATGAATGTGACCTATCATTGCTACTTCAAGTGACATGGTCCCAAAGCGCCCAAGTGACTTGAAGAGACATACAACCCATTCCATCTCTACCCAACGCCTACTTGTCCAAACATAGGTAGACAGGTTAAGAGGGCATTGTGGAGGGGCTCCCCTCCACGTGTCTCTTTTCCAGCCCGAACACATTGATCATCTAGCACAAGTATGCAACCCATCCGGATTATTCTGTCCGGACCAATATCAGTTCTAACTGGCACTAAGCGTGAGAAGGTTCATTTCCCTTACAGGGCTAGACGGCAATGGGAGTCCGGACTCCCTAAACGGGAAGGATTGTCCAGTCAAGTCTTAAAGACCTGTTGGCATGCATGATCATTCACACTTGACATGCGAATGTTCGATGAGACTCCATTTAGCCCGCAAGTCCATCTCAATTAATTGTTGCACATAATCCTAGACGTCAATAGGCTGAAATGGTAGGTAGCCACACAGTCCAAGATCATGGCACGTCAATTAATGGCACCTGCCATCCGCCCATAACTGTGATGATTGCCTAGTCACCTGCAGGATAATCATCATTACAGAAGAAAATCAAGGTACCTAGTTAGCACTATAATGGTGGTCTCATCAGCCCTATATAAACCCTCCAAAAAGCACAAACAAGGTACGCGCGCACACGCATACTCACTCTCTTCCACTAAGCAGCTTGAGTTATTCTTGCCTGACTTGAGCTTCAGAGGGGTGTGCTCGAACCAACTGTCAGGACATCCTTTTGTGCAAGAAAGGAGTCCATCCAGTTTCATCATTGCTAGATGGATTCTCTGAGAGGCACAAAGTAGGGAAGAAGGTTGTTTGACTTCAATCAAGCTAGACAGACTTGACTCAAGTTGGCTTAGCATCAACTGGTTTGGTTTAATCTCATTTCGATTTATGTGTATATTGAGAATGAGAAGAAGAAGAAGAAAGAGGAAGAGATGGTTCTTACTTCACGAAGAGAAATAATTTTATTTCCAATCGAGGCTTCCTTGTTGCCTTTAAATGAAAAAAATAATAATAATAACAGAATTAATGTGCTTATCTATCAAAAGTTGCTAACAAGATTGTATCTCTCTATTTACAAGCCAAAATGTCTTACTAGTTTAAAGTTGTTAACTATTTGAAGTGTCTCATAGGAAAGAAGCATCATAGAGATAGGGAACAAGCATGATAAGAGAAGCACTACAAGGAACACTAGGACAGTCACAATGGACAATGTTATTCTCAATTTTGGGATAGCTTCACAAGGTAGCCCCACTCCCTTAGGTAGTGGGGCAAGATGTTGGATAAGATGATGCAACTTTTCACTTCCCCGGGCATAATAGACCGGTTGCCCCATCTTCATTAACTCAGCTCATTGGCATAAGACCTTCATAACTTACCAGAGCTTCTGGAGCTCGACAACCTCTTTGCTCCTGAAGGGCCCATTTTAGATGCACAAATACAGGCAGCCAAACTGTTTGGGTCATCAGAAACATGGTTTTGTGTTAGGGGTACTACTTGCGGAATCCAAACTGCGATTATAGCTACTTGTTCCCCTAGAGACTCCCTGATCTCCCTCGAAATTCCCATATATCAGCCATTTCAGCAATGGTATTATCTAGTGCACTTCCAAAATTCATCATCCCTGAGTATGATTCTGGTTGGGATATTGCTTGTGGGATCACTCCTTCATAGGCAAAAGTCTGCAATAACTTTAGTCATGGTTGTTGCTTTCTGAATCATGCAATATACCGGTGAAGCATGTGTTTCTGTTTTTCTTTGAAACACAGCTCTCATAGAAGTTTGTATGTTTGGATTGGATGAAATAGTTTAAAATCCTCAAATAATGTTGACAAGTTTTAACAACAAAGCAAATGGAAGGAGTGTTTGTTACAACAGCCTCATTTATTATTTACAGTGTAACAACCATTATGTTTTTGGTTCAACTATATCCATATATAATGAGAGATGCTCTTATTACAGGTAAGAGTGTGCAATCAAGGGCTTGGAGGAAGGTCGAAAAGTTGCTGCAGTTTTTGTCACTTCCCCCACATATCATGGTATATACAGCAATTTAAGTGAGATTCTCGGCTCTATCATTCTCATAAAATTCCTGTGATCGTTAATGAGGCTCATCGAGCCCATTTGGGTTTTCATCCCCAGCTTCCTACTTCAACCCTTTAGTAAGGGGCTGATCTTGCTGTACAATCAACTCACAAAGTTCTATGCTCTCTTACGCAATCATCAATGTTACATATGTCAAGAAGTCTTGTAGATAGGGAAAGACTTTGCAGATTTCTTCAAATACTTCAATGTACTAGCCCTAGTTATCTGCTCTTAGCATCATTAGATGCTGTCAAAGCTCAAATAAGTGAAAACCCTGAAATGATTTTCAGTAAAGCCCTGGAATTAGTGGTTGAAGTGACAAATCTGATAAAAGAAATTCTAGGTATTTCAGTCTTGGAATGTCAGAGGTTCTCTAACTTCCCATTGATCCCCTGCGGCTTACTATTAGTGTACGGTAGCTTGGTATATCTGGTTATGAAGCAGATGAAATCCAATACAGGGATTATGGAGTTGTTTCTAAACTGGTGGACACCCGATCCATTACATTTGTGTCAGGAATAAAGGATCTATCAGCTGCTTCCTTACCAATTCAAGGAGTGGAAGAGAGGGTGGAGAATAGCAATCGTCCGCCTTTTGCTGATAGCAAGATGTGCTTAAGTCCCAGAGAGGCCTTCTTTGCAAGAAAAATGAGAGTGAGCGTCAGAGACCGCCTTGGAGAGATTTGCGAGGAGCTTATTTGCCCATACCCACCAAGGATTCCAGTAATGATCCCAGGTGAGATTGTTACACAGAAAGCCTTGGATTATCTACTGCATGTTAAAATGGAGGGTGTTGTTATTAGTGGAGCTTCAGATTCTTTACTATCTTCCATGTTCGTCTGCAATGTATAATTCATGGTGGGCAAAATGCATTAGTAACTGCTAATTCCTCAAGTCTGCTCAACCAGCAGTAGCAGTAGGTTAAAAGATGAGTGGTTTATAGATGTGGTGAGTCTCAATGATGTTGGGGAAGCAACTAAGCAGGCTGTCTGGCTACAAGCAAGTACTGAACTCCTGAAAAATTTTCATATCATTTTGTTCGTGGAAAATTGACTAGAATATATATATATATGCCATGAGGTATAGCTCATTCTTGTTGAAATTCAATGCATGATTTAAGGCTGTGAAAGATACATAGTCGTAACAATTTTTTATTCTTCATTCTCATGGAGCTGCTTCCAATAAGCCCTATGTGTGTTTTGCAATCTAACCTTCAACTTCAATACCTACACTTACTATTTGGCAACTCATTCACATTAAACACAAACATTAATCATTTAGTAAAACCCGCTAACCCACTATAAACTTATATTTTTCATGTACATTCCTACTCGACGACGAGATTCATTTTTATTTATAAAAATTTGATTAATTGATTATTGAAAAGTTAAAGTTACCATTTATTATTTTTTTTTTTAAAAAAATGAAAATGAAAATAAGAAAGAAAAACCTTAAAAGTCACTCCTTATTTAGTGTTTAACTAATTATTAAGGATATTTACCAAATGAATTAGGCATAACGTAAAAGAACAGGGACATGATAAAAGGGATATTACAAAATATACAAAATAATAAACAATATTATGACGCAAATCAATTCATTAAGCTAATTAGAAAAATGGTTTGATTATTTCCAAAAAAAAAAAAAAAAAGTTCGAACATATCCTTAAAAGAATTAAAAAGTTCATTGACATAAAAAGTTAGATTCCAATTCAATGATTTCAATTTTTTTTATTTATAAATAAAGTTCTAATTTATTAAAAAGAAAACCATTTGATTTCTTTCTTATTTGCAGAAAATGTTTCAAAGTATTTCATTTACTAGAAAATAATTTTTATTTACTTTTGTTAAAAAAATAAAAATAAAAATTGATGCAATTCTATTTGAGGAAAATGTTCCAATTTTTATTCACAAGAAAATGGCATTTACAATTTTTATTTTAAAAAAATATTTTTTATAAATTTAATCCAATTTTATCGACAAGGTATAATTTAACAACTTTTATTAAAATTTTACAAATTTTTAAAAAAAAAATGTTATTTTTACAATTTTATTTAAAATTGATTTTTAGCTTTTATTTTATTTACAAGTTTAATGATTGAAAACATATTTTTATAACATCAAGCTCTTATGCATACATATAAACATAATAACATAATAATAAAACAGAGTGAATTAAGAGTGCAAACCCAAAGCAACAACCTATATGCAACTTAAATTATCAATGTCCAAATAAATCAAATGAAAGACCAACCAAAGACATTTGGTTAAGTTTGGTTTTTTTTTTTTTTTTTTTTTTTTTTTGCTTAATTATAAATGGAACTTAAAGCTAAATGATGTTTAATAATGCTTAACATTTTATTTCTATTAAGTATTAAAAAGTAAAAAAACAAAAAACAAAAACAAAAAAAAAAACTAACATGTTACTTTTTTTTATTTAGAAAAAGTAAAATATTTTGACTTTTTCTTTTCAATAGTAACCTTCGAGCATCTCAGCAATTATTGAGAATGAACCCCTCAGGCATTTAGGTGATCATGGATCAAGGATTGAAAGATTTATTACATTATCACATCTTATAAAAAGGCTACTAAATAATCACAATTGAGACAAAATATTAAACATGTCCCAAATGCTACTTACCATGATTAGGCACCTATCTTCCCATATGTACCCAAATACTTGGCATGCCTTCAAGAGTCCTTGTAACAGTATCCGGCAATGGAAGCTAGACCATTAATCCCCTAATTGTTTCAAGGACTTTATGATCAGAAGTTAGTACAAGTTTGGCATGCATTTCACAATTTTAGTTATGTTTCAACACTTACTAGTCAAATTTTAGAGAAATTAAAAATCTCACATGGAAGAACACCAAAGTCGAGTTCAAAAACATTTGATAAGCCTTCCATAGATTAGGAAAAACCCTATCACAAAAACTTGTAATCAATAAAACAACTCATTTTTTCCTCTAGGGTTGATAGTAAGCTCCATCAAAATACAGAGATGGACAAAATGTTTTTCCCCAACCTGCCATACAGCTATATGAAAGAAGATGCACAGATACAACTGTGCTTTCAAGATCACATGAATATCCTGCATGGAAGTATCTATCTGCCATGTTGAATATATATGTATACATGCATATATATGGCCTTTGTTCAATCTTCTTCCTCGGATGCCTCATTCAGCCACTGCACCAAAATTCACACACCATTTAGTTTGCAAATATGACCTTGCTAGCAACATGAAGATGGATCTTCTGGAGTACAGAAGAGGCTATCTAATTGGAAAAGAATCATAGCTATAACACATGGATGTTAAAACAAAAACCAAAACAAAAACAAAAACAAAACAAAATGAAATTGAAATCATAATAGTAAACTTCCATGTTTCATTTCGTTAAGACATTTAGAAATTCCATGCGGAAAATTTAATTGATTTTTAAAGAAATCAAAATAGTGATTTTTTTAACAATTCAGTTAAAATTCCAACCAAATCAAACCTAGATCTGCCAGTTCCTATCTTTGTTCCATTCCATCCCCTCTTTTTCTCTCCAATTTATATATACCACTTACATGCCCACACCAAGACACATGTTTTATGGGTGGGTGCGTACTCATCATAAAAGATTTACTTGACTTGAAGATGACATACATGACTAATTATAATGAATAAATCATGAATAAAGAGAAAAATGCTTACTTGGATGAATTTTTCTGACTGCTTAACAAAAACTCTATCTGATTCTTCTGCACCCTCCTTCTCAGATGCCCATTTGAGAATAGCATCTTCTTGCAAGATGTCTTTTTCATACAAAATATGCAAAATCTGTAAAGCAAAATAATGATAGTGAATCAGAAAAATAAAACAAGCAACATTCAATCACATTGCTTTGAGGAAGGAGATCACATATGACAAGAAAAGTTGATCACCAAAGTTGAAAAAAATTCAGCATCATATCTGTCAATACTATTCTTAGATAACTTTAAAGCACAAAAAAGAAGGGTGTTGTAGACCCTCCATTTTTTCTCTTAGCACATGCCTTTAGATGGTCTTTCAGTATTTCACAGTGGTTCCCTAGCAGCCCATTGTTACTCATGCGACCTACCTACTTTGATCCAACTTGGAGACTTTGGTTAAGGAGTTTATCTGGCCCCTCGTTGTGACCTTGGCCACCCTACAAGTTTAGATTAGGCTTTGCTTAGGTGCATTTTAGTCAAATTCCACTTAGATCACCCTAAGTCACTTATACACTTTTAGACTCATTCCTTTCTTGCATGATTCGCATAGTCACATGACTTGCATAGCCCGCATGACCTTCACAGTTTGTATAATTTGCATGTACTTGATATTTATTTACACATTTGCTTATCCTTTTTTTTTTTATAGAAAAACTGCATGGGATTGACCATTTTATTTTATTATTTTGTTTTATTTTATTCTTTTTATATATTGCAAGATCTCTAACTCTTTTACTTGGTTTTATTTTTTATTTTTGTTTTTATTGTCTTATAAGAGAATTGGGGTTGCTAATCAACTCTCACAAAGGCACGTGCACTCAAAGAAGGCAAGCAAAATATTTTTGGAGGGAAAAGGGGATCAATGTGGCTACATACATATGGAAAAAGGAGAATTCTACATCAGGCAGAGAGTAAACTTTCCAAAAGGCAAAGGACACAAAAAGGAAGAAAGGAAGGGGGATTTTCTTTCGGCATATTGGGTTTCTGGAGGCTGATATATATACATGAAAAAGGGAGGATCTAAAAAAAAAAAAAACAACAAAGGGAAAAAAAATAAACAACAGAGAAAAAAAAGGAAGCGATCACCAGTCCTTTTGGGAGGCTTGAGAGAGAACATGACAGACTAGAAGAAGCAATACTCCTCAAGAAGAGATCCTTCTTGGTACGGTCACACAAAACTTATATCTTCTTTTTCCTTCTTTTTTTTTTTCATGGTTCTGCATCATTTTTTTGCAAATCTCTGTGTTATTCTATTGATTATTGTGGACATCTAGGGTTGTTTGCTTATATTATTTAATATCTTTATGTATATGCATACCCTGTTTTCTGGTTTCACTTTGGTCCTTTTGGTAAATGGTTGATGCATGGGTTTGTCTTTGATATTGGTGTTTGAGAATCATGCTCTTGTTCTCGGATATCCCCACCCTCTTTTGAAAAAGAAATCAATTTCAACTCCTTTCAGACCCAAAAATTCCTCAGGATATTACCATTCAGCTATAGCACCAAGGAAAGTTAATTCTTTTGCCCCTTTCTTTATGTTGTGATCGAGTTGTAGAGATTTTCTTGGGACTTTGAGCTTTTGGGTTTAAGTATTTAGTTTGGCCGAACTGGGTTTCAAAACTCTGATCAAGTTTCACGGTGTTTGTGTGTCATGTGGGTTTGTCTTGTTTCTTGGTTTGGTGAATTGGGTATCATGTATTTCAGACCAACTTTGGTATTTTTGGCAATTAAAGTTCTTGGAGAAAATATTTCTGGTTCTTATGTCAATTGGGCTTCTATCTTTCATCAATTTGGTGGATTGGTTTTGAAGACTGATCAAGTTTTAGGGTGATTGTGGGAAATTAAAGCTCACTGTTTAAACCACTTTGAAGCCAGTATTCAAATATTGGTAAGTTTTGAACCTTCAGTTGTTTTCCTATCTGGGTTTCTCTTCTGTTAATTTGGTACTGTGGGCCTTGGAGACTTTGATTGAATATTGCAGTGGTGGCAAGAAATTGAATTCAGCATGTTTAGAGCACTTCAAAAATACTTGATCTCAAATATCAGTGGGCTTTTGAACGTTCAGTTCCTTTACTATCTGGGTAGCTCTCCATCAATTTGATCAAATTTTGACTATATTTATGAACCCTCGTGAAGTTGTAATTTCATGTTTCTGGTGTTCTCTTGACTTAGTTTGGCCCTACGCAACTTAGCAGATCTAGAGATGCTTGCACTGTATTTTAGTTTTCAAAGATGGAATTTAGTAGCATTATCTTCTTGAGAATGGCTGCAGTTGTGTTCAGTCTTTGCTGTTAGCGCAATTGCCAAGAACCCTTGCCTCTGACTTGGGAATACAGTAAAAAATTTGCGGTAAGGATCATGTCGCCTATTTGAATTCCTATGGCTATGAATTGTTTTACATAAATGGGGATGTCGATAAAGATGTGTTCTGCAAGACCCTGAAAGATCTCCCATCACAAAAGCAATGGAAGAGTTCATGTGGAGCTATTCTAGTTGGCCTCCAGTTTGCATACATTGCCATTAGCACCGTCTCATAGCCTTTCACTTTGATTGAGAAGATGTCCTTCACCAAAACAGTTGTTCACAGTAGATTTAATAAAATTTCAGCACTGAAAATGGAGCAATGGAAAGGCAAAGACGCTAACCAAAGGATGACAAACAAGCTACAAATTCAAGAAACATGGTGCCAGAATACAGATGAGTGTAGAAATGTTTCAGCTCCTCTCCCATTTCCTGTCAACCAAGTCATACCTCTGGGAGCATCAGCAGCTTTCTAAGAGGATGGAATCATAATTTTTGCCTTGTTCTACAACTGATACATGAATGGATGCCGAGTTTATTGGAATGCCAGTACGTAAGAGAGATAATTGATTGAAAAAGCTGCCTCCAGCACCATGATCTTCAAAGTGTTTTTGTTCAATACCATTCAGCCCTATTGCACACAGAACTCGGGAATGATGGCAAAGATGTTTTGGAAGGCCGGATTTCTATAATCCTGTTCTGGTGAACTGCTCACATGGACATGGGATGGTTCGGTCAGTCTACTGCTTTTTATGGCTAATAAGGCCTCTGATCACCTATGTTTCCTACAGCTGGAAGATGCACTGCCAAACAGTTCCAGAATGCTGAATATTTTAGTTGGGGGAATTTAATTGCTTCAACAGCATTTACCTTATGATGAAGGCTTAGTTTCTGATGAAAGAATGGAGTTCCTGGGAGCTCCACAAACAACTTGAGGTTCAGCGCAATTCGTGGCTGGAGATTGAAGAACAGGCAAAGTAACTTCAAATGATGTTTGAGAAACAGAGCAATATGGAAGACCAGAAGTTGAAGGCCACTTCATCGATCCCAGATGAACCGTATTTTCCAATATCAAATGTGGTGCAACCTTCCCCTGTCAATCATAAATCAAAAGTCTCAGTGCAGCCTCATGTCTTATCAGCATTTGATGTGGAAGAAAGTTCTCAGAATGTGGAATAGAAGCAAAAGGCACCTAAAACCAACAGTCACATCCCCAGATTGCACTCCTAAAAAAAAAAAAGGTCAAGATACCTCCGTTTTGGTCATTGGAACGAGTTCCATTTCAACCTCGCCAAGTTCAGAGGCAGTAGCAATTTCAGCAGTTGAGAGATACCAAGCAAAATGATTCTATAAATCAACCGTCAGCTCTAGGAAACAGCAGGATATTGAACTAGACTTGTTCTGTTTTCAGTGCCATAACAACAGCATCCAGTTTTGCATCTGGATCTTTGCACATCCCCATCAAACAGCAGCAAGTTGAAATTGATCCTAAAACAAGCTATTGCCAGAATGTTCTCTTGGAACTTTTGTATTGAACAAGCTCCTACTTTTCGAATGCAAATAGAAATTCAGAAAAGCTGGTGGAATTTCCAGTTTCCTGAGAATGGTAGTTGCAACTTCAGAAAGGAAACTAACAGCTTATTCCCCCACCAGATCAGCATCGAAGACAATCTCTCTGGGAGGCCAATTCCTTCTGTGTGTAGATGGATCTATTGTTGTGGGTGTCCTGTAGCTTGGTGCAACCAAATTCAGACTCCGCTTTGCTGTCATGCCAATCTTATTGAGTTTCTGTTGGATCAATGCAGAGTCCTGATGTTGATCGATGGCAGAGTCCTACTGGCTACCAGAAGGGTTTAATTCCTTTCCCTCAAAACTCCATTTTGTGTCCTCTTCCTTTGTTCAGTGACATAAACATGCCTGTCACTGTTCTTGGATGTTTCCTTGTCCGTCACAATGGAGGTCGTTATCTTTTTAAAAGCCAGGATAAAGGAGCTGCAGTTGAGGCACGACCTGATGCTGAAAATTTGTTAATTGAAGCTTGGAACAGAGAACTGTTGTCTAGTGTTCGTGATTCCTACATTGAAGTGGTGTTGGAAATTCAAAAATTAAGACGAGAACCTTCAAGTCCTACTATTGAGCCAACTGTAGGTCATTAATCTAGCTCTGAAGGCTTTTGGGGACCGAATTTATTCCTTCTGGCCAAGATCTATTAGGAACTCTTCGGTTAATGAACCTTCTGACGACAACGACTTAAGCACTTCAGCTCTAAGCGCTACCAATGTGAATGCCTCTCTAGTTGAAGCAGTTTTGGGTTGTCTATTGAACTGTGATCCAGTCTATCTTGTGAGCTGGTGAAGAATTGTACTGCACCCTGCACAAACTATCCTAGCAACTATGTCAGACGTTCTTTTGGGGAAGCATTCTGCCACACTTTATCTTGAATATGAGTAATGTTTCTAGGTTTATATGGAACTTTCATGCTGGCAGAACATCTATTCCAAGGGAAAATGTTACTTCTGCTTGTCCAAAAGTTCTTCAAAATTTGGAAGAGACGAATCAACTCAAAGCAAAGCTCTCATTGGGCCACTTTACTTTCTCTTCTTCATCCAGGTAGAATTGCTTATTGACCCAATGGGTGTGCCTGGTTGGGTGACCCGCTCACTGCAGGAACCAGTGAGAAATTCGGAGATCCTGTACATGAGTTATATGATGGACAGTTGGAGATAAATTTCAAAAAGGATCTTCCACCTACCACTCCCTGAACTGGAGGAACTGGAGGTAGTGTTCCAATGACATCAGATTTGGTTTTCCTAACTCTATAGGACTCAATGGCCCGTATAGAGTCACAGCTCCTGGAGTTATCCACAAGCATAGTTAAATGGGTCAAAGCCAAGCTAATATATCCCCATGCTTTCGAGTGATCATGTTATCATTGGCCAGCACATTGTTGAAGACAGTAAGATTTAATGTGAAGAAAATAATTCCTGCTGGATCTTTCTTTGGAGAAATGGATCCTCCCCCACTCCTTTTAAGGGAGCTTCAGTAAAAGGGAATTTAGCTGAGAAAATCAGAACGAAAAGGCACTGGGCAGCCAAGCATAAAATTGTGATTGGAATTGCAAGGAAACTTTGCTATCTTCACCATGACTGCTACCCCACAAATGCCCCACAGTGATTTGGAGTTGAGCGACATATTGTTTGACGTAAGCTTGGAAGCTCATTGGTGTAATTTGGATTCGAATTTCTGGCAGAATTGAACAAAGTTTCACTCACATAAAAAATCCCCAGAACAGAAACAGGAGGGAGCATACAGAGCAAGCCAAGCATGGGATCGTTATATGACAGTAAAAAGCAGGGAGAACCTATGAAGATGATACCAAAAACGCAAGCTTAATGCCCAAGCCGGCTGAGAATCTGATCAAGAAAATTGCAGTTTTGAAGCTGGAAGTGTCTACTTGGGATAATATCTCCTCTCATTGCAGCTGAGAAGCAGCAGATACTGTACGAGAATTCTGCAGGCTTGAAGTGGCAGATGGGGTCATCTTTGAACCTCTCAGGGGTGCACATGCGGATTCATTTTGGACCTTTTTCTAGTGTATCGAAACTAAAGCTAATGTAATTAGAGGCAGCAAGCTACAAAGGCCACTAAATGGGGTTGCAAAGGAGGTTCTGGGTGATTCCGGATAGCCCAAAATTGAGGCCACAAGATTCGGAGGAGGGGGATACAGAAGCAGCCTCATTGAATATCTGATTGATATGAAGAATTAAAAAAATATATATATAAATATATATATATATATATTCTCAAGAAACCCCAGGTGAATTGTCAAAACAAATCTTAGACGATGTCGAAAAATTGGGAATAAAAAGACTTCAAATGTGAGGTTGAATCCATTAATAGGATTTGTCAGGTTACAGAAGCTACTGGACATTTTCCAAATCTTCATTTGGAACATCTCAATCAAGTTGGAGCAAAACTATGGACTGTTTCAATTAGAGATATAATGATCCTGCACTCTGAAAGTGGCCACTCACAGTTCATGCTCTACTATCAGACAACCCATTGTTTTGAGACCAATGGAGTGGCGTTTCCTAGCACATGTTTCTGTTCTAAACCTTTTGATTGATGCGTTCTACTACCAGATAAAGACCTTAAATCTTGAGATACCCTTTTCTGGGGACTGTATGTATTACTAGATGGTTTCTGGGATTTTTCCTCTCCTCAGATTCGCGGGTATGACGCTCGAGATGCTCCATTAAAGGATAGGCAATCCTATGACAGCAACTTTCTGTCATTTCCACTGCCGTGTGGACTCTTAGATGATGACTCTATTATACTTGGCCCTCAAGGTGAATCAGGGATAATGAACTTGCATTTGCCTCCGTACTACAAGATTGTTCGTCTTCACAATGGGTTTTGCCAAGGACAATGACACAAATTGCATCCCAAAGGCGGGAACTGATGCTAGCTATGAGGATTTGCTCAGGAAGATTATTAGACACAATCAAAAACTTGAGTTCTCGGAAGAAGTGACCGTCAGGTTCATTTTTGTGAAGAATGTTTCTGTTATTGGGATTCAGCAGAGATAGAGATTAAGGTGCAGGGAGGGGAATCTTGAGTTGGAGTGCATATAGGGTTGAGAGCTGGAAAACCAGAAAACTGGAACACTCATTTGCTGCATGGAGATACGTGTGAAGCGACTTACAGGCTCTTGGAGAATGAGTAGTAGCACAAGGAACTTGATTCAGAAATGTACATGCCTACCTACCCCGAACCTCACTCCATCGTGGTCATCTTGGTGCATACTTCTTCCTTTATTTGTTTCTTTGATTGGGATTTTACAGTTTTGAATTGATTTTTCAAATCTATTTTCAACTGAATAATTCCAGCTCTAAAAAATCCCTTTTAGACTTCTTCTAGGCATAAAATCCAGATTTTTAACAAACTCTTTGCTGCCATTTCCCTTCCAGCATGCATTTTCACTATTTTCAACTAATTTTCACGGTTTACTCGTTTTTTCCAACAAGCATGAACAAACGTCATGGTTCCAAATAATGGAATGCATTGAACCAACTCATGCAAAAGTAATTTAGGTCTTGGTGGGGGCCCAACATCCATGACACCTTTGATATTGATTCAAGTGAGGTGTTTGTTTGATATTTGATTGATATTGATCCTCTTTGTGATGCATGAGATTGTTTTGCAACTGTTATTGAGCTAACCTTGTTTCCCATGAAGTGTTTAGCAAGCCACCCAAGGACGCTCTCTATCACCCATTTTCCAAAATCCATGAATATGTAGGACATTTGAGCTATATCTATGATTGATGTTGTCCTTGATTGCCATGATGCATTGTTTGATTATTTTTTATAAAAATGTGCCAATATTCCTGAACTAACTTCGATGTCTTGTGATAGCACTTAAGAAACAGTCAAGGTACAGACCCTAACTCTCCTTTATGATTGTGATTTGATTTTTTATTTAGCATGCTAGTTTCGAAATTACCTTAACCTACCTAGGTATCCATAATCAATTGATTAATTGTCACATTTCCCTCAACTTAGCTAATAGAGACCTATTTAAGGCTTTAGAGGGGTGTTACCTCTTTCAGGTACTTTCCCAATAGGTAACCTGATCCTTAAATCAAGACTCGGGCTTTTCGAAGACTTGCTTTTCCAAATTCAAGAAGTCATTTTTCTTAGGGTTTTAGTTTCTTATTTTATTTTCCCTTAAAAAAATAATAAAAATAAGTGACCACTCCAACTTTTCTAAAACTAATTTTTCACCATTAAAAAGCGAGTCTCGCTGATTGAGTGGGAACGCACGTGAGAAATGCGAGTCCACAAGGGCATTATTCAATGTTGCTCTATTGCTCATTAGAACAATGTCATTGACTCATCGACAAATTTTATACACCAAGCACTGGAAAACAATTTGATTTAAAAAGAAAATAAAAAGTACACGTGTCATCAGGGAACACTCCAGTAATAAATAAATAATCTTGCTTTTATTTTTTCAGGAGAGAACATGCACAAAAACATGGTAACACCATACACTTTAAACAAGTGTTATCCAAGTAAAGAATTGATCCAACATGCTTAATAAAAGTAGGATTTTATCACATAGAGACACTGATACGGAATAGAAAACACACTTTGGCCTAAGCATGATGGTCCAATGGGAGCAAATTCACTACCGAGCAGAAGAGGTTATTTTCAAGTAGCATTCATGGACTATATATTATTTAATGCTCAGTTGATTGATCTACATTATCTTGATTGTAATTTGATCCATTGATCCATTGAAATTATTCTATAAGGAATTGCAATGCAATGGCATGCCATGCGAGTTTCTAAGGGTCTACAATAGGAAACTAGTGTCCCATGTTGACATGAGAATTTAGTTGAATAATAAGGACAAGATAAGGGATTATGAGACACACTTAAGCAGCAGATACGAGCAAATCATGTGTCACAAAGGGTTAAATCCAACCAAGTAACCAATTGCATATTGTAGGACAAAGAGAGCCAACCCAACAATAATGAATGCATTTAGTAGATAAATTGTGATACAGTTGACAATATTGATGGTTTTAAAGATTGAACGACCAATTCTCCACTAGACAAACAATATAGATTTTCAGAATGAAGAAATGCATGTCAATTTTACCACCATTTATCTTCTGGACATATTTGGTTTCTGGTACCTATTTGGTTCAGCAATGTAGTACATATTATGTTATGTGGGTTTGGGTATGGGCATTGGGCAAGGGTATGTGTTTAGGTGCCTGATCCTTAACATACCAAATTTTTGGAGATGCAGACCCTTTTAAAAATTGATCTTGAATGGTACTTAGATATAGCATGCTAAAGAAAAAACACTCACTTAGAAGCAAAAACTATCACTCTTCATAGGGAAAAAACTTTCTTTCCTTGTTCATTGCCTATTAAAAAGGGGGAAAAAAAATCAAAATATTCAATATTCAAAGCAAAATAAGAGTATTCAACAAGGATCCCACACCTACAACCTTTTCATATTGTATTGGTACAGTGAAGTTAGGGTGAAGTTGAAGAGTTCGGGTATCCTAAATATATATAATGGTGATAAGGTCTAGTGAATTCGGTAAACTTTTTATGTAATTTATATGTTGATGATAAGGTTTAATATATTTGTTTAGACCAAGAAAATTGCTTCATTTTTCTTTTTCTTTTTTTCTTTTTTTTGATAGATAACAAAAGCATGAATTAAGAAACGCCAAAAAGAGAGCGCACGAGACAAGGTGGTTTGATTTTCACATTAGAGAACCATAGAAAAAGTATGGTAAGGACGTTGAAGGTCTCTGTGGAGAGGAGGACCTTCTTTGGATAGGTTGGAAGGCGAGCACGGAGGAAATTGGTGTTCGATCACAGAGCACAGCAGAGGCTTTGTTTATGTCTTAGGATCTGAAAAGGAAGAAGTAGGGTGGTTGATCGAACACTTAACGAAAGCCATCGAAATGAAGAGTCACTTGGGGTTCAACAGAAAGTTTAGGGGAAAAGTTTGCGTCCATTTGTTGGAAGTAAGCTTCAACAACCACAAAAGGTTCATAAGGATTTTGGAGTTCGCTACCAACATAAAACCAATTTTTCTGGTTATTCCTGAGGGCGAGAAGGGCAAAGGATGGGAGAATCTAAAAAGCGCGTTGTCTTCAATGTCGGCGGTCCCCCCATCTAATGCATTTGAAAAAGGAAGACAATACAGAGTGGAAAGGGTTATCCACAATCACATGGGTCCTCTATACCGGTCTTTTGCAAACGTAGTCAGAGATGAAGGACCAAGGAGAGGTGGATTTGTTCCTTTTGGGAGATGGGCGCGTGCCGTGCTATGTGAATGCAGTGCAGATAGCATTAAATGGGTTGAGGTTGGCCGAGCTGTGGCAAGAAGCTTAAGGAAGAAAGGAGTGGCTACGATAGTGCCCTTCTCAGGCAGAAAAGGAGTTTTTTTTTGTAGAAATGATAGAGGAAGCTCTCTTTCTCCAAGATTTAAGGTTTATTAAGATTGAGGGAGGGAATTCAATTTAGTTAAGAAGGTGGTCGCCAAAGGAAAATTCGGAAGTTGAGGGGAAGTTCAGAGGAGGTTGGATTGAGCTACGGGGTGTGCCATTTCATCTCTGGTCTGAGGTAGATCTGAAGAAAATAGTGGAGCAGTGGGGGAAGGTGACTGAAATTGATTGGCATGTCAAAGGACAACTTGCTGTCCACACTTCTTCTTTCCTTATTTTAGCCCACACTTCTTTCCTTATTTTAGCTCACAATTGTTTCCTTATTTCTCCATTTTATTATTCTGTACAGTTAGCATACATTATTTGACAGATTATAGTTTACATGTATAGGGCTAGAATCATGCTGGAATTTATTTACTTTTATTTGCTTTCCATGTATAGCATCCTTGTAAAGTCTATATATAATATACAAAACTCAGGGCCAAGGTATTCGTCCATTCACACAATATTTTGACATGGTATCAGAGCAAGGTTGCTAATTTTTCTTTCCTCAAATTCTTTTCTGTCTTCTCTGTTTCGGAGGTGCCTCTCATGTCTTTCGGTCAAGTCTGTGTTGATCCGTGCTGCACCCAACCACAACCATTTTTCTCAGTATTTCTGTGGCTGTCGTGGGTCAATTTTCTTCTGGGATTTTTTTTGGTCCATCCTTTTGTCTCGGGTTCTATTTATTTTCTATGGATTCCGCACCTCTGTGTGTTAAGTTTACAAGCACAAATTTTTCTACCTGGGCATTTCAGTTTGAACTTTTTCTCAAGGGAAAAGACCTTTGGGGTCATATTGATGGCACGGATGTTGAAAAACCATCCACTTTTGACAAATCTCAGGATGTTGGGTCTTCTCCTTCATGGGCTGTGCTTGATGCACGCATCATGTCTTGGCTTCTTGGTTCAGTGGAGCCTCATATTGTCACCCACTTGCGGCCCCATCGCTCCGCTCAATCTATGTGGGCTTATTTGAAGAAAGTTTATCATCAGGATAACGATGCTCGTCGCTTTCAGTTAGAACATGCGATTGCCATGTTTCAACATGGTAGTCTTTCCATCCAGGACTACTACTCGGCATTTCTGACTCTTTGGCATGAATATGTTGATTTGGTTACAGCGGATGTTCCTATTGCCGCTCTCTCAACTATTCAGACTATTCACGCGACTACCCGGCGTGATCAATTTCTTATGAAACTACGTCCGGAATATGAATCTATTCGCTCCTCTTTACTGAATAGATCTCCTGTTCCCTCTCTTGATATTTGTTTTGGTGAGTTACTTCGCGAAGAGCAACGCCTTAGTACTCAAGCTATTCTGGAGCAAATCTCATGGCAATTCCGGGACGGCAACTGTAGCTTATTGTCACGGACTTAGTCGTTTACTAAGCTCGTGCGGCACTTAGGCAAGTCAAGATGCTTGATCTTACTAAGTCAGCCTTGATCCCCAATGCTTAGCTTGCTCGGCTAAGACACTCGCGACTCGGAAGCTTAAGAAGCTTAGTAGGCCACTCCTTAAAGAATGGAAGCTCTTTATTGCTCAAAGAAGCCTTTACAAGTGTTTTGGATGCACACTTGCTTGGTTAGGAAGTGATTTGGGTGGTGCCTTGGCCAAATGAGGCCCTCACCTATTTATAGGCACCAAGGGAACTCTCTGGAACCTTGGAGGGTTCCTTACAAATCAAGAATATTCTAGAACTCCCTACACTAATCTATGTACATCCTTATGTACAAGAAATCTCTAGAATTCTCTAGAAAGCCCTGGACTCCTCTCATGCCTTCCACCATAGTGTAGAGATGTGTGGACATCTCTAGGAATTTCTAGAACCTTCCACACTCTTCCCACCAATGGCTTAGTGTAGATGGCTCCAGGAGTCTCCAGAAGCTTCCCTCCTCCTATATAAGCCCATGGGGAGGGTCATTTGAAGCATCCTGTGACATTATGCTGCCCAATGACGCAGACCACCTATGCATTCTAAAAACTTGCAGTGTTTCTGCTGCAAGGAATATGGGCATATTGCTGCCACTTGCCCTAAGAAGTTTTGTTCTTATTGCAAGAAGAAGGGTCACATTATCAAAGAATGTCGTATTCACCCCTAGAATCGTCAAGCCCAAGCATTTCAGACTTCGGTTATTGTCCCTCCTGTAACAACTTCTGCAGCACACGACTCTCCTTCAACCGCGTGCTCTGTTCCTACACCTCCTGCACCAGATTACTGCACCCCAGAAATGGTGCAACGTATGTTAATTTCAGCATTATCAGCAATGGGGTTTCAAGGTAACAATTCTACTAAACTCTGGTACGTGGACTCGGGGGCCTCTAATCACATGACTAATAATCCCACCACTTTGTGTCATGTTCGGCCCTACGCTGGTCAATCTTCCATTCAGACTGCCAATGGCAGCTCTTTGCCCATAGCTGCTATCGGCGATGCCTCTTCTAAGTTCACTGATGTGTTTCTTACTCCTTAGCTTTCCACGAATCTTATTTCTGTTGGCCAATTAGTTGATAACAATTGTGCTGTTAATTTTTCTGATAATGGTTGTGTTGTGCAGGACCAGGTAACGGGGAAGCCGATCGCGAAGGGACCTAAAGTGGGGCGCTTGTTTCCACTATTTTTACCTGTTCCAGATTTTTCTCCACTTTCTTCTATTGAGTCTTTTGCTTGTAATAATGTTTCAGATCTTAATATGGTGTGGCATCGTCGTTTAGGCCATCCCAATACTCAGATCTTATCTCATGTATTGAACTCTAATTTACCTGGTAATAAGGATCGTTCTTCTTTATCTCTTGAGTGTGATTCTTGCAAACTTGGTAAAAGTAAAACTCTTTCCTTCCCTTTGCATGCAAGTAGAGCATCTCACTGCTTTGATCTTATCCATAGTGATGTTTGGGGACCTTTCCCGGTTAGTTCACATGAGAAATTTAAATATTATGTGACTTTCATTGATGATCATAGCAGATTTACTTGGGTCTACTTTCTTCGCTCTAAATCTGAGGTCTTTCGTACTTTCACTGAGTTTTTAGCGTATATTGACAATAAATTTTCTACTTCTATTAAGACATTACACACAGATTCCGGTGGTGAGTATTTGTCTACTGAGTTTCAAACATTCTTGGCTTCTAAGGGTATTATTCATCAACGTTCATGTCCCTCTACTCCTCAACAAAATGGAGTTGTCGAATGCAAAAATTGTCATCTTCTAGATGTGGTACGTACTCTCTTGTTAGAATCTTCTGTTCCATCCATGTTTTGGGTAGAGGCTCTAAAAACTGCTACTCACTTGATTAATCGTTTACCTTATCAAGTCCTACATATGGAGTCTCCCTATTTCTGCTTATTTGCTAAGCAACCTAGTTATGATCACCTTCGTATTTTTGGTTGTGTATACTTTGTTCATTTACCTCCTCATGAGCGACATAAATTATCTGCTCAATCTGTTCGATGTGCTTTCTTGGGATATAATATGTGTCAAAAGGGATTTGTTTGTTATGATCCTACATTACATCGTACACATATTTCTAGGAATGTTATTTTCTTTGAAAATCAACATTTCTTTCTTGTGTCCTCTTCTACTGTGTCATCCTCTTCTACTGTGGTCCTCCCCTCCTTTGAGCAGCAGTTCTCAGATCTTCATCCACTCAGTTCTCGCTTTCAACCAGGTATTGTGTATACGAGACGCTCCCGCCCACAGTCTCTTTCGGTGGCTCACCCGATATCTGATCCTACCACGCTCCAGATTCAGTCAGTTGCAGTACCTCCAGCACCTTCAGTACGTCGCTCTTCTCGAGTGTTTGTACCTCCGAATAGGTATGGATTTCCCTCTTCCAGTTCTGGCAATTCTATTTCAGCCCTTATCGCTGCATTGTCCAATTTTGATACTCCCACATGCTACTCACATGCTGCCAAGCATGATTGTTGGCGACAAGCTATGCAGGAAGAAATTGACGCTCTAGAGGCCAATCACACTTGGGACATTGAGCCCTGTCCTCCCACTATTGTTCCTCTGGGTTGCAAATGGGTTTACTCAGTCAAGGTCCGATCTGATGGAAGTTTGGATCGTTAGAAAGCTCGGCTTGTTGCACTTGGGAATAATCAGGAATATGGTGTCAATTATGAAGAGACCTTTGCTCCTGTGGCTAAAATAACTACTGTTCGTACGATTCTAGCTCTTGCTGCTTCCAGTGATTGGCCACTACATCAGATGGATGTAAAAAATGTTTTTCTTCATGGGGATCTTAAAGAGTGTATTTATATGAAGCCACCCCCGGGATTGTTTCCCTCTCCAACTTCATATGTGTGTAAGCTTCGTCGCTCTCTTTATGGTCTCAAACAGGCTCCGAGGGCCTGGTTTGATAAATTCCGCACCACTTTATTACAATTTTCATTCAGGCAGAGCAAGTATGACACTTCCTTGTTTCTTCAGAAATCAGACATGGGTATTGTTGTTCTTTTGGTTTATGTTGATGATATTGTGATCACTGGTTCCGATTCTGCTTTACTTGGTCAGCTCAAAACTCATCTCTCCGAGTCCTTTCATATGAAAGATCTTGGGTCTCTCACATATTTTCTTGGTCTTGAGGTGCATCATAGTCCCTCTGGTATTTCCCTCAATGAACATAAGTATGCGAGTGACTTGGTGGCTACAACTGGTCTACAAGGGGCTACTTCTGTTGATACTCCCATGGAATTAAATGTCAAGCTTCGCAAAGAGGAGGGCGACTTACTTGCTGATCCCAGTTTATACAGGAAGTTGGTGGGTAGCCTTGTTTGTCTCACCATTACTAGACCGGACATTTCTTTTGCTGTACAGCAAGTCAACCAGTTCCTTCAGACTCCTCGTCATCTTCATTTGGCTGTTGTCCGTAGGATCATACGCTATGTTCAAGGCACTTCTACTCGTGGCTTGTTCTTCCCTGCAGGCAATTCTACTCGCCTTGCTGCTTATAGTGATGCTAATTGGGCTGGTTGTGCGGATACCCGTCGCTCCATCATTGGTTGGTGTGTGTTCTTAGATGATGCATTGATATCTTGGAAAAGTCAGAAGCAAGACAGAGTCTCTAAGTTATCTACGGAATCTGAGTACCGGGCGATGTCTCTTGCTTGTTCTAAAATCATTTGGCTTCGAGGTTTGCTTGCGGAGTTAGATTTTTCTGAGACCGGTCCTACACCTCTACATGCCGATAATACAAGTGCTATTCAGATCACGGCCAATCCTGTCTATCATGAGCGCACAAAGCATATTGAAGTGGACTATCACTCTATCTGTGAAGCCTTTGAAGCTCGTGTTATCACTCTTCCACATATTTCCACTGACTTACAAGTTGCTGATATCTTCACCAAGGCTCTCCTTCGTCATTGACATTGCTTGCTAAGTAGCAAATTGATGCTTGTTGATCAACCTACATCAATTTGAGGGGGCCTATCAAAGGACAACTTGCTGTCCACACTTCTTCTTTCCTTATTTTAGCTCACAATTGTTTCCTTATTTCTCCATTTTATTATTCTGTACAGTTAGCATACATTATTTAACAGATTATAGTTTACATGTATAGGGCTAGAATCATGCGGGAATTTATTTGCTTTTATTTGCTTTCCATGTATAGCATCCTTGTAAAGTCTATATATAATATACAAAACTCAAGACCAAGGTATTCGGCCATTCACACAATATTTTGACATGGCAAACGTTGAAATTGTTTGATCTTAGCAAGGCAAGGATAAGAATTGCAATGAAGGATTGGTCAATTCTCCCAGCTTTGATTGAGGTGATAGACGGGGATTGGGTGTTCACTATTTCTATCGCGGTGGTCGAAGATGAAGAGGTCAGGAAAGGCAGAGCAATGGGTGAGTTGACTCAGGTGGTTGTTGAATCTCACTTGGGGACAAGTGGTGGAAGGTGGGAGGAGAGAGTTAGATCAACGGCTGGAGGTAGTTTTCGTGTTGGGAAAGTTGGCAGAAAGAAGAAGAGAGAAGAAAGGAGGTCGGCCTAATGTTCTTCCAGTGGGGACACGTGCTAAGAGGGGTCAGGCTATGGGGAACAGCTTGTTCAGTTTGAATTCAAAAAAACTAAACTTCGGGCCTATTAGGACAGAAATGGCAGGCGTAGCTACGGTCGGCGAGGACAAGGCCTTCTCAGACGAGAAGGGTCGGGCCTTTGAGAGAGAGGCCCAATCTCTCCCCAATTTCAGCCCACTAAATGTTGCAAAAATGGGTTGTAACTTAGAAGGCTCGTTGAGGTTAGGCCAAGGAGAAGGAGAAAAGAAGCCCTCTGAAAAGCAGGTTCCGTCACAAAGAGAAGAAGCCGCTGTAGGGGGAAAGGGGAAAGGAGTTTCAAACGATCATGATGTTTAGACGAGAGGTTCCGCGAAGAAGGAAGTGAAGTTTAGTTCAAAGAAGCTGTGGACTACCCTATTTCCTCCAAGTTCCGATCGCCAACAAGGTTCTGAAATTTTTTCCAAAAAAGACAATGTGGGTACTTTATGTCAAAATTGTGTTAGCAATCCTAACCATGTTGTGGTGGGGTCCCAATCTGCTTGTTCAAACCGGCTGCCTAAGAGTTTCAACCCCATTAAGACTAAACCCAATTTGCCCAGTGAGGTGCCCAACCTGGTTACAGTTAGCCAGGGTGATGTTATGGTCTCCCCATCGGGCAAGTTCCAAATTGAAGGCCTGTCTCCCAAGAAAATGGCTAAAGTGCATGAGGTTTTAAGCTCTCTGGATATTAAGGTATATTCCAGAAGGAAGAACAGACGCTCTACAAGTTTGTGAGACCTATTGGAACTGGTTGGGGGTTTAGGGTCTGTGTTGTTTTTCCATGAAAATAATTAGTTGGAATACCAGGGGTTTGGGATCAAGGAAAAAGCGAAGGGTGGTTAAAGATTTTCTGAGGTTAGAGAATCCGAATGTAGTGATGATCCAGGAAACAAAAAAGGTGGAGTGTGACAGAAGGTTTGTGGGTAGTGTTTGGTTAGTTAGAAATAAGGAATGGGTTGCTCTTCAAGCGTGCAGGGTTTCAGGTGGGATTTTGATTATTTGGGACTCTAATAAATTGCGCAGTGAGGAGGTGGTAATAGGATCCTTTTCGGTCTCAGTCAAGTTTGCTTTGGATAGTTATAGACCTCTTTGGTTGTCCGCAGTTTATGGCCCTAATAGTCCCTTACTTAGGAAGGATTTTTGGGTGGAGTTGTTAGACATTTTTGGTCTATCGTTTCCGTTATGGTGTGCGGGCGGTGATTTTAATGTCATAAGGAGAAGCTCAAAAAAATTGGGTGAATCTAGTCTAAGACTTTGATGGTTTTATAAGAGAATGTGAATTGCTTGATCCACCTTTACGGAACGCACCATTCACTTGGTCAAACATGCAAGAGTTTCCCGTGTGTAAATGATTGGACCGATTTATGTACTCAAATGAGTGGGAGCATTACTTTCCTCAAAGCCTTCAAGAAGCTCTTCCTAGAAGGACATCGGATCATTGGCCAATAGTTTTGGAAACCAACCCGTTCAAGTTGGGCACAACTCCTTTTAGGTTTGAGAATATGTGGCTGTAATATCCTAGTTTCAAGGAGTGCTTTAAAAGTTGGTGGAGAGGTTTTCAAGGAACTGGGTGGGAAGGTCACGAGTCATGAGGAAATTACAATTTGTTAAGGCCAATTTGAAAGAGTGGAATAAGGTTTCTTTTGGAGTGCTAAATGAAAGGAAAAAAAGCATCCTGAATGAAATAGCTAACTTTGATGTCATTGAGCAAGGAGGGGGTCTCACTTCTGAACTTTTAGTTCAAAGAGCTTTAAGAAAAGGGGAGTTAAAGGAATTAATTTTGAGGGAAGAAATTCATTGGAGACAAAAAGATAGGGTGAAATGGGTTAAGGAAGGGGATTGTAACTCAAAGTTTTTCCATAAAGTGACTAATGGCGGGCGAAATAGGAAATTTATCAAGGTGTTGGAGAATGAAAGAGGAATAGTGTTGAATAATTCAGAGAGCATCATAGAGGAGATTTTACTTTACTTTTAAAAGCTCTACTCGAGTCCTACTGGAGAGTCTTGGAGAGTTGAAGGCTTAAATTAGTCCCCTATATCTGAAGAGAGTGCGTCTAGGTTGGACTCCCCTTTTACTAAAGAAGAGATTTATAAGGCCATTTTTCAGTTGGATAAGGATAAGGCGCCGGGTCCTAATGGCTTTACCATTGCAGTGTTTCAAGACTGCTGGGATGCGATCAAGGAGGATTTAGTGAGAGTATTTACAGAGCTTCACAGTAGCGGGATTATCAATCAAAGCACTAATGCCTCCTTCATAGTTCTATTGCGCAAAAAAAACATGACAAAGAAAATCTCAGACTTTAGACCTTTACAAGATAATAGCCAAAGTGTTATCAAGGCGTCTAAGAGGGGTACTACATGAAACTATTCATTCTACTCAAGGCGCATTTGTTCAAGGGAAACAAATATTGGATGCAGTTCTCATAACCAATGAGATAGTGGATGAGAAAAGACGTTCAGGGGAGGAAGGAGTTGTATTCAAAATCGACTTTAAAAAGGCTTACAACCATGTGAGTTGGAGTTTTTTTGGATCATGTGTTGGAAAAAAAGGGGTTTAGTCCTAGGTGGAGGAAATGGATGAGAGGTTGTTTGTCCACAGTATCTTTTGTAGTCTTAGTGAATGGAAATGCTAAAGGGTGGGTCAAGACATCTAGAGGCTTAAGACAAGGCGACCCTTTGTCCCCCTTTTTGTTTACTTTAGTCGCAGATGTACTGAGTAGGATGTTATTGAGAGCAGAGGAAAGAAATTCGTTTGAGGGTTTCAGGGTGGGTAGGAACAGTACAAGGGTGTCCCATTTGCAATTTGCAGATGATACCATTTTCTTTTCTAGCACTAGTGAGGAAGATTTGCAGACTCTCAAGAGTTTATTACTAGTGTTTGGGCATATTTCTGGGCTTAAGGTTAATCTTGACAAGAGTAATATTTATGGCATCAATCTTGAACAGAATCATCTTTCTAGGTTGGCCGAGTTGCTAGATTGCAAGGCTTCTGGTTGGCCTATACCCTACTTGGGTCTTCCTTTGGGAGGGAATCCCAAGACTTGTGGCTTTTGGGATCCAGTGATTGAGAGGATCTCGAGAAGATTAGATGGGTGGCAAAAGGCTTATTTATCTTTTGGAGGTAGGATAACTCTTATCCAATCTTGCCTCACCCACATGTCTTACTACTTCCTTTGCTTGTTTAAGATACTTGCATCAGTGGCTGCAAAAATTGAGAGATTGCAAAGGGATTTTTTATGGTCAGAGGTTGGGGAAGGTAAAAGAGATCATCTTGTTAGTTGGGATGTAATGTGTAAGTCGAAGGCAAAAGGGGGTTTGGGTTTTGGAAAGATTGTTCTAAGGAATGTCGCTCTCTTGGGGAAATGGTTGTGGAGGTATCCTAGGGAGGGTTCAGCTCTATGGCATCAGGTTATTTTAAGCATTTACGGATCACACTCTAATGGTTGGGATGCCAACACCATAGTCAGATGGCCACATCGTTGTCCTTGGAAGGCTATTGCACAAGTCTTTTAGGAGTTTTCCAGGTTTACTCGGTTTGTGGTAGGAGATGGGGAAAGAATTTGATTCTGGGAAGACTTGTGGTGGGGGGACCAACCTTTGGGATCCCACTATCCAAGACTATTTAGAATAGTCACGGATAAAAATATTCTTATTTCTTCAATTCTCGAATCTGCTCGTCCCTTATCTTGGAACTTTAATTTTCGCCGCAACCTATCCAATTCCGAGATAAAAGATTTAGAGGGCTTCATGCGGTCACTGGATTGTTTGCATTTATCATCTTCAGTTTCAAATGCGAGATCCTGATCTTTATCTTCTTCAGGGCTTTTTACAGTCAAATCTTTCTTTCTTGCCTTATCCCAATGTTCTGGCTCTCCTCCAGTTTTCCCTACTAAGTTCGTTTGGAATTCTCAAATCCCTTTCAAAGTCAAGTCCTTTGTCTGGTTGGTGGCACACAATAAGGTAAATACTAATGACTTGCTACAATTGACAAGACCCTCTTAGTCCTGATATTTGTAAGTTGTGCATGAGGCATGGAGAATCAGCAGATTATCTTTTCCTACATTGTTCTTTGACAATGGGGTTATGGCACAAATTATTTTAGTTAGCCAAGACGGATTGGGTTCCCCCGATGAGCATTTCCAACATGCTGTCCATCAATTACAATGGTTTTGGTTTATCTAAGAGAGGGGCAATTTTGTGGCAAGCTGCGTGCATAGCTATAATTTGGGTTGTGTGGCAGGAAAGAAACACGAGGATCTTTGAGGATAAAGCAAGGAATCCAGAGAATCTTTGGGATTTTATTCATTTCCTTGCTTCTCTTTGGGCTTTTTGTTCCAAGGTCTTTAAGGGGACTCCCCTTATTGTGTTACAACTTGATTGGCTAGCGGCGTGTAATTCCTTTGGGTTGGTCTAATCTAGAGAGCTTGTTCATATTATATTGTATTTTCTTGTTTTCGTTTTCTTATAGTTTAGTTTTCTTTGGTGGGAGGATTACTCATCCTTCTCTTGTACTTCTTTTTTCTATTAATATATTCCTTTGTCGTTTCCTATCAAAAAAAAAGCGCACCCTACATATATAGGCAGTATACACAAAACATCCCAAAGCAAGCACCAAACGAATATAAGGTTAGCCTACAAAAACAAGGCAAAGCTAACAACAAGTGATTAAAAGAGTTCTCTATTTCCAAAGAATCATGGGACTACTCTAAAAGTGATTTAGTGAAGAACTCCTTCAATCTTTGATCTAAGAGCTCTTTCAAAAGTCCTTCGGTTGTGCTCTTTCTAAGTACACCGGAATAAGCAAATTGGAGCCAATTGCTAAACTATTCTTCTCTTCTTATCTAGCCCCTTAAGTTTCTATTCAAGGAGGAAATTTCTTACTGAGGCTAGAAACACCCAAATCAAGCCAAAGACTGGTAACAAAAAAAATCCATATCACTCGTCTTATCACAATGAAGCAAGATGTGATCAATTGATTTTTCACCATCTTTACAAAGGCTACATTTGTTGAACATAAGTCATTCCCTTCATTAATGTATCTACAATTACGATCTTCCTCTAAGCAGCTTTCCAAGTAAAAAAAACATGTTCTAAGTGGAGCACGAGATCACTAAATCTCTTTGGCTAGGAATACTAAATTATTCTAAAAACTTAGGGATTGTTATATGATTTGACATTGAAGTTTCCCCTCCTATTATCTTAGCAAAGTAAAGTGTCTTCTCCTTCTTTCACTTTTAATGGGTAAATAAGCTCCAAAAAATTGTCACCTCCTCTATCTCCCAATCTTGGAAATGTCTTTTAAAATGAACTTCCAAATGACCACTCTCCCCCTCCTCTCTCCCATAAATATGCAACTGCAACATTTTGTAAGGATGTTATTCTAAAAAGTATAGGGAATGCATCTTTTAACTTAAACTCCCTCACTCATGTCCCACCAAAATCTTGTATGTCTAACATTTCCAATTTGGGTAGTTAATCTAAAACTAAACTCTTCCCAACCTTTTCTAATGTCCTTTTAAAGGCTCATCTCAAAAGAATCCCTCACCCCTCTAGTAGTCCATCCCCCCTCCATCTCCCCAAATTTTCCATGAATAATCTTCTTCCACAAGCTCTCCTGCTCAAAAGAAAATCTCCATAATCACTTGCCTAGCAAGGTTTGATTAAGACCCTCCAAACTTCTTAGCCCCCACCCTCAATACTTCTTATCCTTACAAACATCTAATCAATTTAGCAAATGGATCTTTCTTTTTCTCTTGTATCCCCCACAAAAAGTCTCTTTGGATTTTGTCTAATCTGATCCTCACTTTTCTGGGAATTGTAAAGAGGGACATGAAATAGATAAGGAGGTTTGATAGAGTGCTCTTAATAAGGACAAGTCTTCCTCCTTTGGATGGGTACTATTTTTTCCAAGTAGACAATTTCCTTTTAAACCTCTCTTTGATCAAATCCCACACACCACAATGCTTAAAAGGGGCCCCAAGGGGTAAACCGAGATAAGAATTAGGAAGTCTTCCTACTATACGCCCAAAAAGAGAAGCCACTCAATCCATATTTGTCGCCTCCCCCCCTCGAGATGTGTGCCATTATACCGTATGCACCAGGATGCATGCTACAATACCGTATGCACCAGGATGCATGCCATTATACAGTATGCCTTGGGATGCGTGCAAATCTATTTTCAAACCTGACACCATTTCAAAGCAAGCTATCCACTTCCAATATTTCAACTGATCTACATTATCCTCACAAAAAAGAAGAGTATTGTCTGCTAACAAGAGGCATGAGACTTGAATCCCTTCTTCCACTCTACCCTTAATCTTGAAGTCTCTAGTGAAACCTTCCTGCTTAGCCTTTGCAATTAAGCTACTAAGGACGTCCATGACCAAAACAAAAATATAGGGTGAAAGAGGGTCCCCCTGTTTCTTATAATGGATCAATAATCGGATTGAATGATATAGATCAGTGGCAATAGATTATTTCTTCCAAAGGGTTTCCTCATTTCCTTGAGACATTTTACTTACTTTTTTCTTTCTTCCTAGATTACCCAATTCATTTTGAAATACCCTGAGATTTGGCTTCTTAGTTTCCAATTCCGTAAAAAGCAAATCAGCATGAAACATCAGAGCCAGTGCTTGAATGAGATGAACAGTCAGGAACAACAGTAGGTACTTGTTACTGACAACCCAACCCACCCCCAACAACCCTGACCAGAAGGTACTTGTTATATGTTAACTGAGTGAATAATTACATCATTTTTAAATAAGCATTAATTCAATACAATTATGTTAATCATTACAACATCCAATCATAAACATACCTGTGCAAACAATGCAGAAAATTCCTTGGCAGATTCCAAACACATTTCTTCAAATTTCAGTATAACTTCAATCTGTAACATATTCCAAAAGGATTTATTATTAAGGGTTGACAATAAAACATGGCACATCATTTCTATTATCCACAGATGACAGAACCAAGCAACAAAGAGATCTGCCATCAAATAAAGTTGAATATGAAGTTTTTAACTCATTCAACTGCAAAAAATTTTACATGTTCTAAAATTTCAGTATAAAATCCTTCAGTTATAGCTGAAAAAGGGGGAGTTATTTGTCTTGTTGTCAACATCAACATATATATGAGGAGAAATGCCTATATGAGAGCACTACTGATTTCTTGGTAAACAACCAAGATATGGAGCAAAGTATTGAATAAAAACCTAAACTACAAACAGGTATATGTAAAATGATAATATTGAGATTGACAAAAGGGATATCTGTTTATTGGCTGAAGGAAGGAAATACACATTAGAGATGTCCCTGTATCCTTGTTCAACAAAACAAACAAGGACATTGGAGAAGAACACTATGTGCACCACCTCAGTAAGTGTCATGTACTAGAAAAAAGTTCAGATGGTGCAGAGAATGTTGTATATGATCTGATATCATATACAACAACAGCACATAAATTTCTTTGAGAAAAAGGTGATATCACTTTCCTACTGACATACATAAATATGTACGTACATTGATACAAACATACATAAGTACATACAAATATAACATATGGTGTTGAAGGATGTGTAACTTTCCTTCACCAGTCCTCTCATCTGAAAATACATCTACTTCCCAATACATAAGTAAAATGAAAGTTTGTAAACCGAAGTTATCAACAATTTGTTGACTCCCTGAACCTCCTGAATTCTTCATCTGGTGTTTACTCACTGCTAAACCCACTGATCTCTCTAAAATGAAAGTATACCATAATTCACAAGAACTTTGAAGGGACCATACCTTGAAATTAGAGTCATTTCTTTACCTTTAATTCAATTAAGGCAGTACTAAAACACTCTCCATAAAGAACCATTATCTTATTATATTATCTAAATACATTGAATATATTACTAAATATACCAATATGGAGGGTTGGATCTTGAGCCTATTAAAAATGAGGTAGGAAGAAGGTTGGAATAGTACTTTCAACTAGAATTACAATCAATAGGTATAGAAGACTGTACAATATAAACTAGTCAAATAAGATGAATTAACTCATCACTATTATATTGTTATTAATGGAAAAAAATAAAGCAAAAATTAAGGAGACAAAAGCATGATATCCATCCACCACATGGTTAATTGCTCATCAAAGAAGTAATTTTATTTTGTGGGTTAAGGGTGAGGTGAAGTGCAGGGGTAATTTGGTTCTTTTAGGCTATGTGTTTGAGGACCTTCAAATTGGGAGGCTAGATGTTGAGGTTGACTTCTTTAAGTCAATTGACAACATTGATATAGAAGAATAGGAGAAACATTTTGGTGAGGAGGAAGTGCTAGTAGCAGCATTGTTGAAATATACTTGAGTACAATCATCTATTAAAGTGAAACCATTGTTAACTTAAGAGAGGGGTAACTCTAGATGAACCCCAAACATCACTATGAACCAAGGAGAAAGGAATCAAAGATTTTTGAGAAGACAAATCCAAGTGACCCAAGTACAATCATCTATAAAAGTGACAAACCATTTTTTACCTAAGAGAGAGAGAACTCTAGATGAACCCCATACATCACTATGAACCAAGGAGAAAGGAATCAAAGATCTTTTATTTATTTTTTTTTAAGGAAAAGACACAATGATTTTTTGCCAATTCACAACTCTCACATTTAAATTTGGAAAGATATGGACTAAAGCAAAGATTTGGATACAAAGTTTTTAAGGACATGCAACTTGGATGACCATGTCATAGGTGATGCAGAGGGATTTCTTTCACTTGTTATTAACATTTTCCTCTATGATATACTTGGATAGATGTTCCTTTAGGTTCCAAATAGTGCAACCTTCTCTCTATTCAGCATTGCCAATCATCCTCCCTGTTGTTAGGTCCTACAAATTTAAAACAATTACGAATGAAAGTCACAAAACAATTAAGGGATTTATTGATCTTGCTAATGGACAGCAAGTTACATAAAATTTTGGGCACATGAAGTAGAGAAGAGAGCATCAAAGAGGAAATAATAGAAATCTTGCCTTTTCCTCCGATAAGTGTAAAAGACCCATCAACCGCTTTTACCTTACTTCCTGAACATGGAAAATATGTATGGATTGAAGTGGAGTCATTGGTCATGTGATCTATGGCCCTTGAATCAATTATCCAAGTTCTTGAAGGACTGGAAATCATAAGTGCGTGATAGATATTACCTGATTGTGTAGGAGTATAGGAAGAAGAAGGCGCCTCAAATGCTTGTCCTAGCATTTTGTGCAAGGTCTAATTGTTCCTTTGTGAATGGGGCTTCGTTTAAAGTAGATGGCTGGGAGGATTTTTCTGGTGTAGCTTCCATAGTAATCTACAATAACTTGTTATTCTTGTAAGCAAATTTATCCCCTTTTTGTCCAAATTGTGGTTTGTCATGTAGTTTACAGCATGTCTCCTTTGTATGTCTCGACTTATTACAATATTTACACCGCCTTAAATCCTTATCCTCATCCTTTTTTGTTCTTCTTTATGAAGTACTGTAACTGAATTTTAAGCAGAATTTTCTTATGTAAATGGTCCCAACATAACTTCTCTTCTGCTTTCCAAAATCCTAACAAGAGCATATACCTCTCTTAGTGGGGGAAGAGAGTCCTTTCCAAGGATTTAAGCCCTAATCCGATCTAACTCAGGATTTAGCCCAGCAAGAAACTCAAATATCCAGTCTGGGTCAAGTAGTTTTTTCAGCTTCACTGTATCCCTAGCAGATTCCATCTCAAAATATTGGTAATGGTCTACTTCCTGCCACAAGCTCTAGAGTTTGTTATAGTAGAATGTCACTGAGGACTCTTGTTGCTTAGTGTTGCCGATTCTGTTTTTTAACTCATAGATTTGAGCAAAATCTGTCATATTGGAATATGTCTAAGCAGTGGCATCCCATACCTCCTTTGTTGTTGAGAGAGAGAAAAAATAGGTTTTAAGAATCTCTAGTTGAATAGAATTCAACAACCAAGACATTATCATGGAATTTTTAGCATCCCATGAATCAAACTTTGGGTCACTAGGATCTGGTTCCTTAATTGTCCCATTTTCACTTAATTGTATATTAGACTTTTTTTCCTTAATAGTTGTACCAATCATGTATTTATACCTTGTAAAACTTTTATGGTCAAATCAAGCTAGAAATCATTTTCTTCTCTCTTCCTTTCTTCCACTCACACTTTTATTTTATCATCAGTTTGTGGCTCACCTAACTTTTGAGGAATCCATTTACTTCTTATTCTATTGTTTCTTGTATGAACGTTTATCTTACTTTGATAGCCCTGTTTCAGTTTCATTTCTTTGAACATTTTGCTCCTTAGTGGCTTGAATTTTGTACCATAGAGCATATGAAGCCTTCAAGCCATCTAATACAATTACCCCTTTGACCAGGGATGGCAATGAGTCCTATCATGTCAAGGTAAGAAATAGTGAAAATTTACTCAACTTGAATATGACCTATTTAATAATTGTGTCAGGATAACCTAACACGAACATCAATCTTTTATTACATGTGTAACATAACGCAACCTATTTAACCCCATTTATTAAATGGGTTCAGTTGACTTATGTAAGAATTGATATAGATGACCCATTAATATAATTCTATTCCATTAATTCGTGAGCATAATTTTAACTTATTTAACCATTTAAAATTTAAAATTTATAAATATATGATTTTAAAATACTTTTTAGTTGCTTCAACTTTTAAGTTTTAATTTTTTAAATTTTAATTATTTTAATTATAATATGATTATAATATAAAAATAAATTAAAAGTTTAATTCTATACTTGTTTAATGCTTTAATTGTAAAATATTTTTAATCTTTATAATGAAATATATAAAATTTTACTTATTAAATCTTTTTAATCATATGATATTTGTAAATAAAAATATTTTTAATATTTTTCATTTTTAAATATATAAAATTAATAAATTTATATGGGTGACGTAGCTAAAATTTGTGTCCTTTTTTAGTCGTGTCAAAATTGGCACCCCTACCTTTGACTTTATCGGCATTCTACAGTTGCTTGACAATCCATAAACATCTCTCCTCTTCATACATCTTACACTAGATCTATGAGTAGCACCATTCTCAAATTTCTTTGATGAATATTGAATCTATTTTATTTAAAGTTTTTTCTTTTCTTTTTTTCCATATAAATTGATACTTGACAAGGGTAAACCCATGCATTACAGAATTTTAAAGCAATGTTATACTTTCAAAAGATTAAATACCATAAAAAGAAGAGAATGAAAAATACCAATAGTAAGTAGGTACCTCCTACAACTATCTTTTAAGCTTAAAAGAGAGTGAATCTTTTATCAAATCCAGGTAAAATACTAAATTACAAATTGAAAATAATGACGATAGCTATTTGCCAAGAAGATAAAAGAATACAAACCTCCTCATCCATGCTTTGTAGGTAAGACTTTATAAGTTTTTGCCATCTGGTAATTACACTAGCAACATTTTTAAGCAATTCACCTAGAATAGATTGTCAAAGTCATTGTTAGTTGTAACCCGTTAAACATTAGTAGAAGAAACAGTTAAGAAATAATATATGCTTGTACTAAAATGAAGTAGCAATGACAACCATACAACATTGAACTGCCAGTGCACAACCCAGTTTCAAACATGGCTTGATTAAAGAAAACTACTCCCACCAAAGAAGTTGGTGCATTCAACCAAATAATATGAGATCTTAAATGGATGTGGCAAATGATGCAAAAATAAGTAGTGGATACAAGGTTATCTTAAATTGAAGGGGAAAAACCGATAACACAACCAGAGAACAAAGAGTCCTTGCCAACATGTTTTGTTCTACATAAATGCTACTAGTCAAGAAATTAAGGTCATGTTTGGTTATGTTCTTAGAAAACAGTTCTCAACAAGTCTTTGAGAAAAAACAAAACAGAATAGTTAAAAAACCACATTTCTTAAGTTTCAACCACCATGACCATGAAGGTATATGTAGTTAGCAATAAAGAAGAATAAGAAGGGAGATTTTGTGCCATAACTCAAAGCTGTTTTCAAAACTAAGCTGAGTCAAGTGAGACATTTTGATAAATAGACCGAGTCATCCAATTCAAGCCGAGTTATCATCAAAACACTGATTGTAACTCAGGTATCAGAATTCCTTACCTCAGTGAGGCAAATATGACTCAATTGAGTTGTACTAGACTTGGTTGATCTTTTGAACCTTGTGTGTGTGTGGGCATGAGCGTATGTGAGTGTATCCATAGGCATAAATGCATGCATGTATGTCTTCATGCACATGTTTGAGTCGTGCATGTGTGTATAAGCATGTAAAATGCATGCAGGTGTGTATGTATAAACTTGCATGTGCATGTGTGTGCTTGTGTGTGTTTACACGTGCTTGCATGTAATAAATAAAACAAGGTTAACAGGTGCATATACACGTGTTTGTATGTACACATGCACAAGAAGGGTAGAGTGCATTTAACTAAGTTACTTATGAATGGTCAGTCAAAGAGTAAGGAAAAATATGTTTGTTGTGTCACTAGTCATAGCCTGTAAAACAGATTAAGGTGTTGAACCACAGAACTGATGCTATCACCATAACTGGTTTATAATGAATGAATAAATAATTCAAGTTTTTAAAATTAAACATTTCATGAAAGACATTCATGACATACTTTCTATGCATCATACATCACAGATTGCAACTGGCAATAAGCTCATTTACTAGAAACACAAACTTGTGACTTGGGGAGATGATGATATATTAGCTCTCATAACTAAACAATGGAGCAGTTGATTTTAGCTTCTTTTTTTTTTTTCCCTGATAAAACGTAGCATGCTTCCAATTTATGTAATGAATTAGCAACACCATCCTCCAGGGATCAAGTCCATTTTCTGATATCTATACCTGTAATCAAATGTTCCACTAAGATGGACACTAGAACTTGCACTCACCAGTTAAAAGTTTTGCACAACTATATCAGTACATGTACATCAAAGTTTTAAGCATTTTCACATTCCAAGCGACTGAATATATAAAAAAACAAGGACTATGGTAGGAGAAGACTTACTATTTGAATTACATGGAGTTTCTAAAGCCAATTTCATTACTGAATAGAATAATGCGCCAGCACAGTCAGCAGATGTCATATTGTATGACAACCTAAAAGATGGAATAGGCAAACAAATGATATGGTAAAATATCATCAAGCAACTGATCATTGCAGACAGTATATATGAGAATTCCTTCAGCAACAAAGTGCAAAAAAATGACTCAAATATTAGAATGTCAGAAAATAGATGCAGGAAAGAGTTTAAAGTGAAAACTATTAAGATACTTCGTAAACGAAAACATCTCTACCAACTACATGTAACAAGGAAGGTTAAATATAATTCAAGCTTAATCTTGTTTTATGTCAAATTTTACCCTTTTTTATGAATGACTACTTTAAGTCAATTACAACTTTCCTTTTTGAGAAACAACTTCATCATTTGTTTTCAATTTTGAATTTCCCTCTTTTTCTCATAAAGGAATTGCAATACGACTTTAACTGGCCAGCTGGGCAAATTTACATATTAAGATAACTAAGTTTTCCACTGAATTTTTTTTCTAGATGTGTGGCTACTCTGGTTAGTGCAATCATACTAGTTATTAGCCCCTTAGCCCCTTGACCCGGACAGTGGCATGAAGGGCCTCATGGGTAGGCCTTGCACCCATGAGGACCCTACAAAGGAAGCAAGGAAGACATGGAGGTTTGGTGGGCATCACTTAGGAGGCAAAGTGTTGAGGCAACACTTAAGCTGGCAGCAGGGCTGCGCGCACACCAGGCAGCACGCTCAATGCCCTGTGCACGCCCGCATGCACACTCTCGCTCCCCTATGCACACACTCCCACGCCTGCACACGCACCCAGCCTGCACACCTGCGCACTTCTGCACCCTCAACACCAAGACATGCACCCAGATGCAGCCACAACAATGGTACAAATGCAATGTGAGGCTTATGGGGGATTTATTTATTTTTTAATAAATAAACCCATTATGCTTCCTCAAGCAGGTTTGATGTCTCCTCCAAAATTTTCCAAAACTGCTTAAGTTGCTCTTTAAGGGGTGGTAGGTGACTCAAGGTGGGCACCAAGGCATGGCCATGGCACACAAATGGCATGCTAGCACACACACATGTGCTCCACAACATGTGTAGCATGCAACCCATGGTCGCAATGGCATAGGGGTTAGTGTAGCCTCTCCCTCCCTAGTGCTGGCATGAGGGCACTCAACCTTGTGCACTGAGGCAATTCAGGAAGCCATGGACGCAATGCCATAGCATAATGGTGCTGCAATAAATATGACCGACTCAGACAGATGGTTATGCGTGGCACAAGGGTCCAATGCCGTGTGCACAATAACAACTAGGCCATGGGCACAATGCTATAGTTCATTGCTGCAACTAAGAAGGCTTGGTCACAACATGGGGTGTTGTTACAGCAATTACACCAACAGACATGGTGCATGGCTGGCACAAGCAAGATACAGAGGGGCCTTGCATCAGATGGTTGATTACACAAACTGAAGCTCCAATGTGCCATGGACCTTGCCATACCATGGGGATGGGCATCAGTGTGTGGGGTAAAGCACACTGATGCATCAGAGAGGGCTGGACATAATTGGATGACTAAGGTAAGATGTTGGTTCGCATTGGTTGGCACACTAAACAGGTGCTTGATGTGGGCTTGACACACCAGCATTAAGGGCAAGATATCAAATTGGCATGGACTGACTTGCAAACACGGACTAAACATTATCCTGGCCTGATCCATTTAGAGAAGGGGTCGTTTGGCTGAGTTGCAGAGGGTGGTTACTTGGCACCTGTTGGCAAGAGGCATCTTGAAGGAAGTTACTTGGCACCCTTTAGGAAGAGGCACCTTGAGTGCAACAGCCTTGGCACAGCATGAAGGGAACGTGAGATAGCTTGTGGTTGCATATGGCATGAAGGGACACCTTGGTTTGAAAGAGTGTCATTAGCTATGTGGTTGTAGCAGTTGCACAACCACCACTTCAAGGAAAATTCAAACAAATAGCCATGTGTATAAAAGCCTCCTACATTGTAGAGAGACTCAAAGGGAGAATTCTTGATAAAATTGTAAGCATTGTGGGGTGGGTTCTCTGACTCCATATGAGTGTTGGGACACTTAAGCAATTTTGTAATTCTTGTAGTTGAGTAACAACACAAGTTGGGAAAGGTTCCTGTATCTGCACGTTGCCTCTTTACGCTGCTTTTGTTAGGGCATTTGGGAAAGCTCGTAAGGATGAGTCTTAGCACCGCACATTTAGAAGAAAAAAAAATTGGTGGAAATTTTGTTTCCTTCTATATGTTACCTACAAGTGTGCCACTCCTAATTCTCTAATCATCCTGATCCTGGGGTGGCAATTCAGGGGGAAAAATCCTTTATCTTTGAAGAAAAAAGAAGAAAAGACACATCTGCGAACACAGATCCACAAATGCACACCCAGAGAGAGAGAACTAGAGAGGTGTGATCTCCATTTGTAGCTTGTGGACTATGGACACAAAGGAGAAAGTGGGTAAGCAAAACGAAAATGAAAATGAAAGAGAATGTGTGAAATTAAAATGTTATCAGAATGTCATAATCTGGAAATATAAAATAGAATCAGGAAGCATACCCAACTGCTTTTCCAAAAAAAAATTAACTTCTACACTTTGGACTATTTACAGAGACTGAAATATTGAAATTTTACAAATGATGCTATCTATCTTCTGGAATTATTAGTTACCCAACAGAAAAACTAAAGTGCGTTTAGTTGTTGACACAGCTTCGAAAGGAAGAAAGGAAGGAGAACAACATAACATACCGCAGTGAATTCACTTCTAAGATAACATGGTCTTCTTTTACATTTTCATGAACAGCCCTAAGGAAAGTTGCTTCTACCTGCAAATAGAAAAGGACAAGCTATCAGTTTGCAGAAATGTGTAATCATCACCAGCATTCTGGTTGATATATCAATCACCTCTTTCTCAAAGTAGACAGAGTCATCTCTAGAATCTTCATTATCGTCATCTTCAGAAATATTACTGTTAGAGTCAGGTACCAACTCTCCAGAAGGTAGGAGAACATTGCTGCCTTGAGTTGTTAACTCCAGGTCATCATCTGTGGCTTGCATGACCTCAGTAAGTTTATCAGCAGGAGTTGGTGCAACAGAGTGCCTCCACTCTTCTTCATGACCTCCTTCACAAATTGACCAAATATAACCAACCCCACCAGAACCAACCTGCTAAGTTATTGTAACTCGTGTCAGAAGATGCAAAGATACATTCAATCCCACAACTCCCACCATTAATGGCATATTAGATGAAGAGCTGTAAGGCACCAAGGCCCAGTTCTTTCAAGGATTTTCTTTTATTACCAGAATTAGGGAAGGATGGAATCTAAAAGATATAGCAAACAGTCATTCTTTCAGCAAGATCACCATAAGGAAGAAGCATACATTTCAGCTCTGATGACTGTACAAATGAATTTTTCTTTTTTTCTTTCTTCTTTTTGTTTTTTACCAGAGACAAAATATATTCATTTCATTGAATGATAAATACAAAGACGGATGAGCAATCTTTTCAAGATATACAATTGCTGATGAAAAAGCAGAAATGCATACTTCTTCAAAACTTACTACCATCTGCATAGACTATAAGCAGACAGAGCGATGTACACATTGCAGTAGCTCTACATACTCAAAGAGGAAAAAAGTCTCGAACAAAACAAACCAAGTGTTATCTCCTTAGGTAACTGATTTATAGCTTGATTAGCTAAGAAAGGAAGGCAGCATCCCATTTCACTAGCAACATCTGGAACTTTGTGACTGTACAAATGAATTTGCATCCACATGCTCCCTTGAAGGAGTCATGGAGGCTGCAGATCTATTGATGCTTCATTGTTCTGCCATGTGGAAAATTTTCATTCTTGTCTTCTTATTTTTTGGTTTTTTTATTTTCTTTTGGATCAAAACAACCATTTCATTGCATTAAAATAGAAAATATAAAGGAGGATGAAAAATCTTTCCACCAAGTACAAAAATCCTCTGCATAAAGTATGAGAAATAGGACTATAAGAGTATGTTAATTCAAAAAGGAAAATCTATATACACAGGTTAAAATGGTTAGGACAATGCTCACTATAATTCATGGAGGTTAGAAATATCCAAGAAAAGAGTCTAAATGTGATGCTTCATGCTTTAATAACAATTCCACTGCATGACTTCTCAGGTGAAGAACCTAACTAAAGGAATATCCCAACTATGTGGTTTAGTGTGGGATTAGAGTAGTTGATTTTATCTTTGGCAGGCATCCATGGTCACATTATTGTCTAGAAGTCATTTCCCAGGTTTCCAAGATTTCTCTTTTTATGTTCATTTCTCAGTTGAAGACATGCCAAAACACATTGTGTGAGATGTGTCCTCTATGGAGAAGTAATTGTCCTCTACAATCATTGAGCTAGTGAGTCTACAGTAAATGTTAACCATTTATTTGCAATTAATTTGATAAAAAAGAAAAAGAGAAAAGATGCAAGTTTTCACTCTCTATTTATTTGGTTCTAAAAGGAGCCCCGAGGTATGACACAAACAAAAAGGGGTTAGGATGGGGTTACTAGAATTCCAAGTTCACCCATATCCCTTGGTTCACATTTACAAACACCCATGCCCCTTCGTTCACTTTTACAAACACCCATACACCTCGGTTCACATTTATAAACATCCATACCCCTTGATTCATTTTTACAAACACTCATAACCCTTAATTCATTTTTACAAACATATATTTCTCAGTTCATTTTTACAAACACCCATACCCCATTCTAATGAGGGGGGAAAAAAGATTTTCAGTAGGGAAAATAAAATTACATCAAAAGGTACCTAAATGAAAAATAGGGACATGACCTGGGTGTACAAAAAGCATATGAAGGATACCAGAAAACAAAAGAACAAAATAAAAGAAGAAACAAAGAGAAAGGCCCTAAACTAGTCTAGTCGAAATATGACCATCCCCAATGAATCCCTACACCAATCATATAGAACTCTAAATAATGCCTCCTTTAAGGCCTGATCCTAGCACTCAAGAGATAATCCTAGGTTATGCTCATTCCAAATGAGCCTAAACAGAAATGAATGTTTCATCCTCCATAAAATCCTTTGCAAAAATGGATGAGAATATAGTTTGATTTGGAATTTCAGTCTCATATATCACAGGACAGAACCTAGAAGTTTATCTCTATGGCCTAGGTTGTTAGGCTTTAGCTTTTTTGATACGCTTTTGAGTGCCCTTCTTCCTCTCTTAGCCTCTTCTCAATTTAATAAATACCATCCTACAAGGGTTGGAAGATAGGATTCATTGGGGTACAGTCTTGAGAGCCTTGTCAAAACTAGTGAGAGAGTCTTTCACCATTGGGTTCTATGCTTAGCACTTTTGGAGGACTGGTTGTAGGTTGAGGCTTTGAGTGTCTTCAATCTTTTCGTGGAAGGGGATTGTGCTATTGTGATTTGATAGGACTCTAAGTCACAAAGAAGTGATTAGACATATAATGGCAGATATGATACATTAAAGATGGACTTGGATCACTCTTTGTTTTGGACTCTATATTTAGCTGATTATGTTGCAAATTTACTCAACAAACAAGCAGTCAGTTAATTTCATTTATCAGAAAACCGTTTATCACCCCATAATTGTGTAGTCTTTGGTGATGTACATACTTTTATTACTTCGTTAGTTGTGCAGCTATTTTGCTATTCCTTTAGTGTAGTTCATCTATCGTCTCTTCTATATTATTCCCCCAGAAATTTTTCATCTTTTTAATTGTGCATACTTTTATTACATCTTTAGACATGCAGCTATTTGCTACTCCGTTAGCACAGTACATCCAATTTAACTTTTTTATCAATTTTTTGCAAACTTTGGAAAGACTTCTCATTATTCCTTGTACTTATTAATTCCCATCAATGTTTTGTTTCTAATTATATATATTAAAAAAAAAAAAAAAAAAAGATTGAATACCATCAATTTTTTTTTTGAAATCATATGCAGATGCTCAGACGAAAATTTATCACAGCAGTGACAAATATGCATTAAAATGGTTTTATACAAACAGACTAGGTGATCGAGGCCTGCAAATAATAGGAAATCAAACTCTAACTGACCTCAGAAGTAGACCAAGCCTCTGTCTCAGGTAATTTACATGTCAACACCCCATTCAACTTATCTACTGTACTGGTGATTGCTGCAAATCAAACAATTTATAATAAGGAGATACCATCATAGTTGTTAAAAACTTACGATACACAATATGATACAACGATACAATACATTTTTTATGGAAATCGATACATATCACAATCCATATCTTATTTTAATGTGTATCTTACGATACATGATATTACGATTCAACAATACATATATCTTCAACTATTTTCTATATTTAAAAAAAAAAATCAATTTATATATATATATATATATATATATATATATTTGTTAAAAGAATTTTTAAATTAATTGCTTAAAATATACTAAAAGATTAAAAAATGATTGTAAAAAGGAGAAATGGGTAAAATAATCTTATATGAAAAGTTAACTTCTTGTTATCAAATGCTATATTAGAAGTCAAGTTTAATTTTACAATGAATATTAAAAAAAAAAATTATTTGAATGGTTTGAATGTTGACGATGAAAATGATGATGATTAGTGAATAAAAATTTTTACTTAAAATATTAGATCTTTTTATAAAGGTGTATATATAAATATATAATATAGAGAGAGAGAAAGAGAGAGAGATTAACAACACAATAAGTGTATATACCTAGTTAGAATTTAAAACAAAATATTATGGCTAAAAATTGAAGAAGTTTATTTTTGTGGATTTTATGATGAATCCATATATTAAGGTCATATTTTGCTAATTTAAACTTGTCAAAACTTCAGCATTCAATGTTTTCATATGATATGATATAGTTTAACTTTTTAGATCCTACTATCTTCCATAAAATTGATTATATATTACTCTATACTTCAAACTTCAAATAGATATACACACATATACATATTTTTCTATTTATTTTGCACTTTATAAAAAACTTACAATACACAATACAATAAGATACACGACATTGAAAAATAAAAAAATAATACACAATACGTTTTATGAGTTAACAAGTATGGATACCATAGAAGTAATTTACATATGAACCTAGCTAAACATTAACTCGCACAAAGCCACACATAAAAGCAAAGGCAGGATATGGTATTTATGCCTAAATATTATGCATCTTTTTCTTCCATAGTAAAAAGAGAACTAGGAAATCCATTTGCACATTGCAATCAACAAACATGAACACACAAAGTCTTACTATTTTAGTTTCATAATTGAACCAACAATTAGCATCCATTTTGTCATCCTTCTCAACATCACTTGCCATAAGTAAAATATTCCTAAAGTTATAAAATATTATAACTTTATACATAAGAATATTATTGTAGGACAACCCTAGGATGGTTGTCTACACTCGAGGGTAGGTGGGCTAGGGTTTTTTTTTTAAGGTGTAAGGAAAGGAACAAGGAATAAAGTTAATGGTAGAGAAAAAATAAGATAAAAAATAGAGAGAAAGAAGAAACGGTGAAGAAAAGATGAAAACCTTAAGAGTCTCTCACTAAGGCCTTCTAGGAATCTCACCTAGAAGAAAATCAATAGAGTCTCACCGTTGAGGGTTGCAACAATTGCAATGAAAAAAATATAATAGTATTAATATCAATCAATTCATCCCTTTGATTTACATTGATTAGCCTATTTATAGGCTTCTCTAAGAAATCCAAAGTCTACTAGAACTCTAATAACCTATTATGACTCAAATTCTAATTATAACATCAAAAGTCTACTAGGACTCTAATAACCTATCATGACTCAAATTCTAATTATATTACAACTTAACTAGCTAATCCTAATTAGACTCCAACAAATACTAATCTTAATTCAATTCTAATTAATACTAATCCTACTTAAAGTCTACTTAGGTCTTCCTTTTCCTCCTTGAAAAGACTTTAAAAGGTTTTCCCCTATCAATTATCCATCCATTTTAACATACTTCAAACAAAATGCATCTAGGAGGATGATGATACAAGATCCAAATATTTAATAATATGGTGAATTGAACATTTGCAATCCATTATATCAATAAAGAAGGGGGAAGGGAAGAGAGATTAACTTGTATGTTGGAACCAAGCGTGTAAACCAAACAGGGAACCAAGGTTATCCATTGAGAGGATATCCTTGGAAAATATAGCCCTTTAGGGAAGTGGTTGTGAAGGTTCCATAGGAAGAGTGATGCTTTCTTGGCACAAGGTCATCTTGAGTATCTAAGGGTCATTCTAATAAATGGGAAGCCAACAATGTTTTTTTTTTTTAAATCAAAAAAAAGATATATATATTATATTATATTACTTACATATAAAGAATTCATGAGAGGGATGAGGAATCCTCCCCATAAATACACAAACCTGATCTAACCACTAAAAACCTCCACTATATAAGGAGATTTGTACAAAAAAGATGTATCACAAAAAATGTACAAGGAATTCATCTCGTGAAAAAAAAAAAAAAAAAAAAAAAAAAAAAAAAGACAACGCTCATCTCATTGTTGGCCCAACCCAAGTGGTGTACAGACCAAATGCCAACTAAGTTGAATGACATTCAAAGGAACGCCTTTAAAATCGTTAATACAAGAGGCCTAAAAGGAAGTGAAGAAATGAACTAAATCACATAACATCTCTGATGTCCTTCATTTGTCCTCAAAGATCCTAGCATTCCTCTCTTACCACACGATCCAAATAAAAATGTGACAAGCAATATTCCAAAGGGTTTTGTCTCTAGTAGAATTTCCAAAACTCATATAAGAGATAGTTATCATGTTACAATAACTTCTAGGCTGAACTCACACCATTCCCGCCAGTATGAATAGCTTGTGTCGCAACCCCGAAGTGAACGGACAATGTAGAAATAGATGGTCACTCATCTCTACACTACCCCTACATAGTATGTACCAGTGTAGACTAAGTTATTAGGTGGTCACATATATGCACTTCGAAGACTATTGCATAAACTTAAACTTTTTTCGTTTCACTCATTATTCTTTGGGTAATAGTACAAAAATTTTGCTTCAAGGAAGATCTTCGATTGGGTAATAGATCCTTAAGTGACCAATTTCCAAATATCTATAGAGTAATGAAGTTGAGAAACTCTACTATTACCTCAATGTTGATTTCCTCTTCTCCAACTATATCTCAGAACTTCAATTTTGGTAGTAAGCCCTTAGAGCAAGAAATTGAGGAATGAGCTTATCTAATATTTGCTTTAGCCTAAGTCTATTTGTTGTAGCCTAGGTCTATTTGTTACCCACTTTTACTGATGTGAGATTTTGGTCCTTGATATCCTTAGAATTGTTCGTAGTTGGCTCCTTTAATGCTATCTTTGCTTCAACCAATTTAGTTCCTTTCATTTCTATAAATTTCATTTGAAAATCCAAATACCTATAAAAAATGAGGGTCTTTGCATGACTTGTAGCAAAGAAAAAGGTCAATCCTAATGACTTGCTCCAAAGAAAAAGATCATACAAAGTGCTTAACCTAGAATGGTGTATTATTTGTCAAGGGAGTGAGAAATCTATAGATTATGTTGTTTTACATTACCTTAGAACATTGACATTATAATGTAGACTGTGTTGACTTGTAAGGATTGATCGGGTTCTACACGAGAGGGTGTAGGAGATGTTAGTTATATTCTTTAGAGATTATAGGGGACCTCTTCGAGTCAAGATTCTTTTGCACATTACTAGCCTCGCTTTGATTTAGATTATTTGGCAAAAAAGGAGTAGGAATTTAGGACAAGTGGAGGTCTTTCAAAGCAATTTGGGACTCATTTTACTTCTCTTCTACCTTGTGTGCTTCTTCCAATGAAGCATTTACAAGTATACCTTTAAACCTCATTTTGAAAGACTAGCACCTAGTTTGCAAAACCATGAGGTTGACTAAGGAGACTGTTGAAATTTGGCATTCAAAGTTAGGATTTTAATTTAGGAAAGTATTTTAGGAATAAAAAAGGAGAGATCATTTAGGATATTTTCTTAGGATTCAGTTTCCTAATTTTAGGAGAGAATCAAGCTAGATTGATATTTTCTTATTCAGTCATTTGTGTATATATATGTGTATGGTGTGTACCGAAAAAATCAATAAAGGAATTCAGAAATTCTTCATGGTATCAGAGCCAGTTTTCTGAAACCCTAATCCCTTCTGGCCGCCTCTTATTCAGGCCATCATTCATTCCGGCCAAGTCTCTCTGGCCATCTCTCAATCCGACCATCTCTCTCTCTGGCCATCTCTCATTCCGGCCATCAGTCCCTGTTCTCAGAGCCAAGGGAGAAAACCTAATTCTTTCCAGTTTCCCCGTGTCATCAATTCCGGGAAACGACTTTCCGGTCGGTCGAATAGTCGTCAGAAAACATTCACCGCCGGCGACTTTTCCGACGAACTTTTCCGGCGAAGTCTTTTTCCCACACCACAAGGAGCGCCTGGAGAAGATCTCCAATTTTTCCCAAAGCACCGGAGCCAAAAAACCACCCACGCGCCGGCCACGCGCGTTTTTCTGGCCGGCGACTGCATCTCACGCACCGGCGCGTGAGGGCGCGTGAGCCACTTTCCGACGACGCGCTTCCTTCTCCAGCCTCGCCTAACGCCGACTAGCCACCCTTCATACCTGTTTCTGCCATCCAATCCCTGCACGTGCCTTGGGAAGTGTTCTTCTACCTTCCGGTGGTGCCACGGTTGTTTTTCTTTTCCATTAGGCCGATATCTCTGGTTTTCTCTCTGATGATGGGATCCAAAGAGCAACCTGCCCCAACATTGGATGCCTCTGCCCTTGCTGCTCGGTCATTTAATAGTAGTGGTGGAAATCGTCAGAAACGGGATAGGCCATGGTGTGATTATTGTAAGAAACTAGGCCATTATAAAGAGGCTTGCTGGAAGCTTCATGGCAAACCGGCTGATTGGAAACCAAAGCCACGGTTTGACAGAGATGGCAGAGCACACGTGGCTGCCAACTCTGAGAGCACATCTGTTCCCAAGCCGAGTCCATTCAACAAAGAGCAGATGGAGATGCTACAGAAACTATTAAGCCAAGTTGGCAGTGGCAGTACTACCAGGATAGCCTTCACTGCTAATCGAGGAGGAATGAAGCCATGGATAGTGGACACAGGTGCTTCTGATCACATGACAGGAGATGCTGCATTCTTCAAATTACAAGCCAAGTAATGGTCATTCATCCGTCCATATTGCTGATGGTTCAAAGTCAAAAATTGTCGGGACAGGTTCCATAAAACTTACTAAAGACTTGTATCTTGACTCTGTTCTCCATGTTCCAAACTTGAATTGTGATCTTTTGTCCATTAGCAAATTGGCCCGTGATCTCCAATGTGTTACTAAATTTTATCCAAACTCGTGTGTTTTTCAAGACTTGAAATCGGGGAAGATGATTGGCAGTGCTGAATTGTGTTCCGGGCTCTACCTCCTCCCATGTGGCCAATTCTCAAACCAAGTCTCTCAAGCAAGTTGCGTACAGTCTCGGAGTATATTAGAGTCTTTCAATTCTGTGTCAAATTCTAAGGTCAATAAAGATAGTGAGATTATAATGTTACACTATCGCCTTGGTCATCCTATCTTTGTTTACCTTGCAAAATTGTTTCCCAAATTATTTATCAATAAAAATCCAGCATCTTATCACTGTGAAATTTGTCAGTTTGCAAAGCATACTCGAACAGTATATCCTCAAATCCCATACAAACCTTCGACTGTTTTCTCTTTATTACATAGTGATGTGTGGGGTCCCTCACGGATAAAAAATATTTCTGGCACTCGATGGTTTGTGAGATTCGTTGATGATCATACACGGGTAACATGGGTTTTCCTTATGAAAGAAAAGTCAGAGATTGGGCACATTTTTCAAACCTTCAATCTTATGGTTCAAAATCAATTCAATTCCAAAATTCAAGTCCTTAAGTCAGATAATGCAAAGGAATACTTTACTAGTAGTCTCAGTACTTATCTTCAAAATCACGGCATTATCCACATAAGTTCTTGCGTTGACACCCCACAACAAAATGGGGTGGCTGAACGCAAGAATAGACATCTCTTGGAGGTTGCCCGGTGCCTTATGTTTTCCTCTAATGTTCCAAACTATTTCTGGGGGGAAGCCATTCTCACAGCTACCTATTTGATTAACCGTATGCCATCCAGAGTGCTTACCTTTCAATCCCCACGTCAACTTCTCTTAAAAAAATTCCCTCACACCCGTGCAGCCTCTTCTGATTCCCTGTGCTAGAGCTCTGTACTCAGCTTCTGCACTACTTCTGGCTACAACTGATTGCTTCTTACTCCTCCAGGTAACAAGATTTCCCCAGACAAAAGAACAGTATCCAGAAGTGGACCGCCTGTCAATGATGTTTCCTTCCCAATCCGCGCCCACTAAGTTGTCCACACCCATGCCGTCATCAGTCCAGCCAGCCCAGCCCACAAATGTTCCTTCTCCCGTGACCATCCAATCTCCCATGCCTATTCAACCTATAGCCCCACAACTTGCTAATGAGAACTTACAAGTTTACATCAGGAGGAGGAAAAGACAGGAATTAGAGCACGAATCACAGCCAACATGTGGCCAATATATTGACTCCATTTCAAGTCTACCTGAAGAGAACATGGGTGAGGATAGGGCTGGAGAGGTGTTAATTCCCAGCATTGATGATTCTACTCTGCCAATTGCATTGAGGAAGGGTGTTAGGAGATGTACAGATCATCCAATTGGAAATTATGTTACGTATGAAGGGTTATCACCATCTTACAGAGCATTTGCTACTTCTCTTGATGATACTCAGGTTCCCAACACAATACAAGAGGCATTCAAAATTTCAGAATGGAAGAAGGCAGTACAAGATGAGATTGATGCACTTGAGAAGAATAGGACATGGACTATCACAGATTTGCCGGTTGGGAAGAGGCCCGTGGGGTGCAAGTGGATTTTCACCATAAAATACAAAGCAGATGGATCAGTCGAGAGATTCAAGGCTCGTTTGCTAGCTAGAGGGTTTACACAATCCTATGGGATAGACTGTCAGGAGACTTTTGCTCCTATTGCAAAACTGAACACTATCAGGATTCTTCTCTCATTGGCTGTCAATCAAGATTGGTGCTTGCAACAACTGGACATAAAAAATGCGTTTCTAAATGGTGACCTAGAAGAGGAAGTCTACATGGAAATACCACCTGGTTTCGAAGGAAGTATGGCAAAGAATCAGGTTTGCAAACTCCAAAAATCCTTGTACGGCCTTAAACAATCTCCCCGAGCCTGGTTTGATAGATTCACAAAGGCAGTCTTGAAGCTGGGCTACAAACAAGGTCAGGATGATCATACTCTATTTGTCAAGAAGTCTCATGCCGGGAAAATGGCCATATTGATAGTCTATGTCGATGATATTATTCTATCTGGGAATGATATGGAGGAATTACAAAATTTGAAGAAGTATTTGTCAAAAGAGTTTGAAGTTAAAAACCTTGGAAATTTGAAATATTTCCTTGGTATGGAAGTGGCTAGATCAAGGAAGGGAATTGTAGTCTCTCAAAGAAAATACATACTCGATCTTCTTAAGGAGACCAGTATGCTTGGATGCAAACCAATTGATACTCCTATGGATAGTCAGAAGAAACTTGGTATCGAGAAAGAGAGTACACCGGTAGACAGGGGGAGATATCAGCGACACGTCGGGCGCCTGATTTATCTCTCACACACTCGGCCAGATATTGGCTTTGCAGTGAGTGCTGTAAGTCAATTCATGCACAGCCCCACTGAGGAACACATGGAAGTAGTCTACAGGATTCTTAGATATTTAAAAATGACATCAGGGAAAGGTCTATTCTTCAGAAAGACAGAGAATCATGACAATGAAGTATACTCAGATGCGGATTGGGCAGGAAACATCATTGACAGGTGGTCGGTCCACTTCTGGATACTGTTCTTTTGTCTGGGGAAATCTTGTTACCTGGAGGAGTAAGAAGCAATCAGTTGTAGCCAGAAGTAGTGCAGAAGCTGAGTACAGAGCTCTAGCACAGGGAATCTGTGAAGGGATTTGGATAAAAAGGGTTCTTAGTGAACTGGGACAAACGAGTTCATCTCCGATTTTGATGATGTGTGATAATCAGGCAGCTATAAGCATAGCAAAGAACCCCGTGCATCATGACAGGACCAAGCACGTTGAGATTGACAGACACTTCATCACAGAGAAGGTGACTAGTGAGACGGTTAAATTGAACTACGTTCCTACCAAGCACCAAACCGCAGACATCCTCACCAAAGCTTTACCTAGGCCTAACTTCGAAGACTTAACTTGCAAGCTGGGATTATATGATATATATTCTCCAGCTTGAGGGGGAGTGTTGAAATTTGGCATTCAAAGTTAGGATTTTAATTTAGGAAAGTATTTTAGGAATAAAAAAGGAGAGATCATTTAGGATATTTCCTTAGGATTCAGTTTCCTAATTTTAGGAGAGAATCAAGCTAGATTGATATTTTCTTATTCAGTCATTTGTGTATATATATGTGTATGGTGTGTACCGAAAAAATCAATAAAGGAATTCAGAAATTCTTCAGACACTATGTGAATGCCCACCACCTCCAATCAATTTTGACAAACTAAATTTTGATGGATGTTCTTTGTACAACCTAAGACAATTAAGGATTAGAGGGTTGCTTAGTGATCACTTTGGCACAATGTTAAGAGCACTCTCTAAACCTACAAATCAAGATTTAATCATTGAGGCAAAAATTCTAGCCTTCTTAGAAGGGTTGCTATAGGTGCAAGCTTGTGGTCTATCCAAATTTGAAAGAGATCATTTTGCTATTGTTATATCATGGGTGGCTAAGAAAGAAAGAGGACAATGAAAGTTTTATGGGTGATTGCACCAAATTATTTATCTTTCTTCATAGTTAGGATGTTCCTTCTCTTAGGCTCCTCACTTGGGCAATCATGCTATAGATGTGCTAGCAAAACATGGAGCTAGACATATGATTTCTTTTAAAGGAAATTTTATACCTCTATAGATTATAGGTAGATTTGACTTTTTGAACTAATATGCATTGATCTGCATTTTTTATTAGATTTTGTAATTTTGTACTTCTTGGAAAGATATCTCATCCTTCTTTGTATTTAATATTGCAATGCAATAAAATTATTGTTTCTTATTAAAATAATAATAATAATTGAATAAATAAATAAAAGGTTTCACAATTCAAGTTTTCTATAAGAACAAAAATCATTCAGAAAGAAAATTTGATAATATATCAACGATTAAAGATCCTTTAAAAATGAAAAAAAAAATGCAAACAACAAAGGAAAAATGCTTCAACATAGACAACCAATGAAATGGTAGATGAGAAAAAATGCTCAGGAGAGGGAGGGATAGTCATTAAGATTGATTTTCAAAAGGCTTATGATCCTATGGATTGGGATTTTTTTAATCATGTATTAATGAAGGGGTTTAGTACAAAATGGAAGTCTTAGATAAGGAGTTACTTGTCTTCGACAATTTTTGCAATTTTAGTGAATGGAAGTGTCAAAGGATGGATTAAAGCAACTAGAAGATTTGAGACAAAGGGATCATTTCTCCTTGCTCCTTTTCACTATAGCAGCAAAAGTTTCAAGTAGTATGTTGTGAGCAAACGAGAGTGGTTTATTAGAAGGCTTTCTAGTGTGTAGAAGTAGGGTTAGAGCGTCTCATTTGCAATTTGCACATGACACCATCTTCTTTTTCTAGATCCTACATGGAAGAGTTGTAAAATCACAAGTTAATCTCATTGGTTTTTAGGCATATTTCTAGTCTTAAGATCAATTAAAACAAGAGCATTCTCTCAAGTGTCAACGCGAATGAGGATCAGATCTCTAGTTTGGCATCAATGTTTCAATGCAAAGTCTTCAACTAGACTTTATCCTACTTAGTTCTTCTATTAGGCAAGAATCCTAAGGCAAGCACTTTTTTAGGATCTAGTGATTGATAGAATCCCACGGAGATTGAATGGATGGAAAAAAGACTTTTTTGTCATTAGGTGGAAGAATAACTCCAATTCAATCATGTTTGTCTCACATTCCTAATAATATCCTCTCTATTTTCTAGTTTCTATATTCAATGGCATTAAGATTAAGAAATTGCAAAAGGATTTTCTTTGGTCATGGTGGGAGAGAGCAAAAGAGATCACCTTATCAACCAGGACCTAATATGCAAACTAAAGATGGAAGGGGGTTTGAGCTTAGGGAGGATTTCTTTTAGGAATCAAGACCTTTTAAGGAAGTGGGTTTAGAGGTTTCCAAGGGAAACTTCTACTCTTTGACACCAGGATACTTTGAGGCTCTACAGAACACAACCCAATGGATGAGGCACCAATATTTTTATCAGGTGGTCACACCATTCTTCCTGGAAGGCTATTACACTACGTTTTTAGGATTTTTCCAAATTTACTTGTTTTGTGACAAATGATGGGACAAGAATTCCTTTTTGGAAAGATTTTCCATGAGAGGATCAACCATCATGCTTTCAATTTTCAACTCTTTTCAGAGTTGTAATAGTTAGAAAATCTTCCTATCTCAACTATCCTTAGCTTCTCTTCCCTGTTTTCTTGAAACCTTAATTTTCGTCATAACCTCAATGACTTAGAGATAGAGAATCTTGAAAGACTCATATTCTCTCTCACCCATGTACACTTGTCACCATCCATTCTAGACGCAAAAGCTCAATCATCATCTTCGTTAGGCTTATTTTCGATGAAGATTTTTTTTATTAGCCTTGTCCAATCCTACAAACACAATTCCTTTTTGTACAACTAAATTTATATGAAAATCTAAAGTCTCCTTTAAGGTCAAAGTCTTTGTTTGGCTACTAACACATAAGTAGGTGAACACTAATGACATGCTAAAATTGAGAAGACCTTACAAAACCCTTAGCCCTGAATGGTTCATTTTGTGCTCAAGGAGTGGAGAATCTGTAGAAGAAATATGGAAAGAATACGAGGTAAAAATTCTTTTTCTTAATCTTTTGCTTGTACAGAGACTCATATATATGCAAAAAATCCCAACACCTAAATATAAAACTTTCCTAAATTAATTACAACAAATTTCTTTGATCACGAGATTACCTAATTCTCTCTACAAAATCATGACTTTCCTAATTTCATTCTTTCACACTCTCCCTCAATCTGGTGAATAGATGTTTTCCATTTCCAGCTTGGATACACTTGCTTGAAAATTTGTACTGTTTAAACCTTTTGTGAGTATATCTACAAGTTGAGGGTTAATAGATACATAAGAAGTACAAATCAACCCACTATCTAGTTTCTCCTTAATAAAATATTTGTCTATCTTTATGTGTTTCGTTCGATCATGTTGAACTAGATTATGTGTAATACTGATTGCAAATTTATTATCGCAACAAAGTCTCATTGGACCATCCTATTTTATCTTCAAATCTTCCAAAATAATCTTCAACCATGGTAGTTCACAAACTCATTAAGCCATTGCATGAAATTTTGCTTCAGCACTAGACTTCACTATGAAATTTTGTTTCTTACTTCTCCATGTTACCAGATTCCCACCAAGAAAGGTGCAATATCTAGTGGTTCATCTTCTATCAACCATAGATCCATCATAATCTACATCTGTGTATGCTTCAAGTACTAATTTTAAGTTTTGTTTAAATAGGATGCCCTTTCCTAGATACCCCTTAAGGTACTGTAACATTCCGTAAGCAGCTTGCAAATGAACCTCTTTTAGACTGTGCATGAACTAGCTAATGACACTCACAACATATGCTATATCTAGTCTTGTATGAGAGAGATAAATGAGTCTTCCTACCAGACGTTGATACATCTCTCTATCTATCGCAACATCTTCCTCGGTCTCTCCAAGCTCATGATTAGGATCTATTGGTGTGCTTACTAGTTTACACGCTAACTTCCTTGTTTCCTTGAGAAGGTCCATTACATATTTCTGATAAGAAATAAAAATTTCCTGCTTAAAATGTGCAACTTTGATTCCTACGAAGCATTTCAACCTTCCTAACTCTATAATTTCAAACTCCTTGGTTAAGCATTGCCTCAAAGTCTTGTTTTTCCTTTTCATCATTTCCCGTTACAATGATGTCGTCGACATATACCAGAAGAGTTGAAACTCCCCCTAAATCTAAATGTTTGATGAACAACGTATGATCTCTCTGACTTTGTCAGTATCCCACATTTTTAATCGTTTTAGCAAACCTTCTAAACCATGTCCTTGGAAACAATTTCAACAAGTATAGAGTTTTCTTTAGTTTATACACTTTTTTAGTGGCTAGTTCACTTCCAAATCTAGGAGGGACTTCCATATAAATCTCTTCTTCAAGATCTCAATTCAAAAATGCATTTTTGACATCAAACTATATCTCTATTATAATTTGCTGGCAATGAACAAAATTTTTATTGTGTTCATCTTGGCAACTAGAGCAAATGTCTTTAGATAATCCACATCATATGTCTGAGTAAATCCTTTAACCACCAATCTTGCCTAGTACCACTCTAATGTCCCATCCGCTCTATATTTAACAGCATAGACCCACTTACATCCCATTGGTCTTTTTCCTACAAACAAATCTACCAACTATCAAGTTTTATCTTTCTCCAAGGCCTTCATTTTTGCATTCATGGCTTGTCTCCAATTCTCATTAGATAAAGTCTCAAATAGAGTGGTAGAAATATGAATATTATTCAAACTTGTAACAAAACTTTTATGAAATGGAGAACTTTTCAAATGACAAATGGGAAAGTGGATACAAAGGACATTTGGTGCATTCCCTCGTTCCCTTCCTAATGGAAATGGGTAGGTTTTGGTCTATGGGTTTTTCAAACTGAAGTTTTGACTCAGTTTGTAAAGGAAGACAAAAGACTATTACCTCATTTTTAGAAGTCAGTTCAGATTCTTGGACTTGTATAAGTTGAGGAACTACAACTTTCTTCCTTGAGTACACTTTGTCAGTCATTCGATTCTCAAGAGCAGGCCCAATGGATGGCTCGGATTCAAAGGAGGGTACAAATACTGGATCACACTTTAGGAGAGTCAATAGGATCAGCGAGAGGTACAGATACTAGATTAGACACTTTAGGAGGGTTAATAAGAAAGGGATCAATAAAAAAAATATCCCGATCCTTATCTTCCTCAATGGAATTCTCCCCGTGAAGATAAGGAGTGGAAAAATAAGACTCATTTTCATTGAAAGTAACATTAGCTAAGACAAAAAAAAAAAAAAAAAAAAAAAAAAAAAAAAAAACGATGGTGGATGGTAATACTTGTATCCCTTTTGAGTTGACGAATATCCCACAAAAATATATTTGACTACTATTGGGTCCAATTTTCCCATATTTGGACTATGAACATGCACAAAGGACACACACTCAAATATCTTAGGAATGAGATGGTTTGTGGTTCTTATATTAGGATAAAATGATGAGAGTATTTCCATGGGATAAAACTAAGAATACAAGGCAAAAATTATTTTTCTTAATCTTTTTCCTATACAAAGACTCATATATATACAAAAAATCCAACACCTAAATAAAAAACTTTCCTAACTTAATTACAATAAATCTCTTTGATCACAAGTTTACCTAATTCTCTTTACAAAATCACAACTTTCCTAATTTCCTTCTTCCACATAATCAATAGACCACCTTTTTTTACATTGCTCGATGACTTTATGGCACAGTCTATTTAGATTAGCCAATTTGGGTCAAGTTCCTCCTAGGAACATATGCGATATGATGACCATTTCATATAGGGGTTTGGGGAGCTCTATTACATGCAAAACCCAATGGCAAATCGCTTGCCTTACATTGATTTGGTTTCTACGGAAAAAGAAATGCAAGGATTTTCGAGGGCAAGTGGATAACTTTAGAGGTAATTTAGGATTTAATTCATTTCTATTAATCTTTTTGGGCCCTTGTACCATGACATTTAAGGACATCCCTCTCAATATTGTTCAGCTCAATTGACATTTGGTGTGTAGGTCGTAAAGGTTTGAATAATGAGAGAATATTTGTTTTGATTCTATCAAGATGAGGTGTTATTCCTCATGGATGCAAAGATGTATAAAACCTCATTCAAATGAGAGGTTTTATACTGATAATTCTCGTATGGTTCTACATAGATGTATAGGTTCTATTACTATTCTAGAGTAGGTCAATCTTCCTTTCTTTAGATAGCTTTTGTAATTCTGAGGAGGATTCATCATCCTTCTCATGTACTCACTTTATCCATTTCTAATATAGTCTTGTTTCTTATCAAAAAAATAAAAATAAAAAATAATAACAAGAAGGAAAAGAAGATTTGGGTGCTAGGTAAAGGAAATAATTATATTATAGACACCTAACCGAAAAAGGCGCATAAAGAAAAAATTAAAACAAAAAAAATATATTTTTATTTATTTACTTATTTTATGGTCAAAGAAGATATTATGCATTCAAAAGGCGCTTAAAAAAAAGGAGTACGTCCTTAGTACCAAGGAGGTGTATATACGGTGCACCAAGGTGAGGAAAAAAAAAAACCAAAAACCCACCTACTACTACTTCCTAGACACACTATCCACAAAACCAAGGAATAATTAATTTTTGTCCCCATGAACCTCGACCAGGAAAGCAAAACTTTAAAAAAGAAAGTACAAAACAACCTCATACCTTACAAATCTTTGGGACACCATCAGCCAAGAACGAAGTCCCCAATAAATTCAGTCAAGGAAATGGGTTGCATCATGGTCAACCATCAACTTCCTCATTTACCTTTATTCCTGGCCCCACAATGCATGAGCTGCTGCAATGGCATTTCTAGACCCCAATGCATGAGCCTCCAATGCATGAACCTCTCTAATCCTTCCGGTAATACGAATGTCTCTATCTCCATTTCAATACCATGATGAACTAGATTCCAAAAGGTGTGGATCTTGCTTCCTTTATGGTCTCTAATTATCCCTTCAATATCTAGCTAACCTGAATTGCCTAGAAAAACTCATAAAAGATAAGTTCGAGATGTCCACTATTTGCTTCCCCTTTGAACAAATTGCCACCAATCTCTCATGATTAAGCTCATAGAAACTCCACTGAACCATTTGGTAATTGACTGGAGGTGAGAAAGTAAATTTGTCCCACATCCCCTCAGCACCCTACAGTGATCCCTCCTCCTAAAGCCCCAAAGGAGAATAATTCACATGGCTTCAATATGCCCAAGAATAACCACTGAAATCCTAGCAAATACAACAAACTTAACATAGATCATAGCCAAAGTAATCGACTCCTAGCCAAGAGCAATGCAGGAATAAATCAAACAAATCTTTGCCACGTGATCAACTATTTCTCTGCTAGTCTTCTACTTCATGGATCAGTAATGGCTTCTGGCTTTGTAAGGCTGTGTAATCTGTCTGAAGCATGTCACTAGTATTGACCAACGCATTGCAACCAACTAGACACGCTTAGTTATTGGGAGGAACTTTGGTTTCCAGATTAATATAGGTGGGGAGGACAAAGTGTAATGCTCATTCTTGGACTGGTATAAGAAGGTAAACTTTTTACTTGTAATTCACTATACTAACCTTGAACAAAAAAAATAAATAAACAAACAAGATAAAGATAAAACTACCTGAAACACATCATGTCTTAGGTTTAAAGAAGCAAAAAGGCACTGTCAAAGTTTCTGGCATACCATGACATTCTTGATAACTGCCAATGTCTTGTTATAATGATGATGCTGCCAACATTGAGTCTCTAATTTGGCATTCTACAAAAGATAACATTAACAAGCAGCTAGAAGTATTGGATATACAATATTGGTTTGAAACAGAATTTTACTTGTTTGCTAGGTGTGGCTGTCGGAATTTTTTTACTGATATCCTTTTATTCTTTTAATTTTCTTATTAGGGAAAAAGAAGAGTTAGCTGAAAAGGAAATTTCAGCAAGAATATTTAGGGATCAAAGGGAAAAAAAAAAAGAATTAGAGGAAAAAACTGGGGATTTCAAAGCAATACGTTCACTTTTTATTGATTTTTCTTCTATTATGCCATATCATAATACCTGTGTCCCTTTCTTGGATCCTTTCTAGCCGAGTCCTCGTATCCTCAAATTTGAGTTGTGAAGGATTAGACACCTAGACATATACCCCCATCTACTCATACCTGAACCCATGCAACCTAGAGTGCAACCATTTTGTACTCTTTATCCTAACCTCTAATTGGTCTAAAGGTCTAGAGATTCTTCTATCGCATTTATCCCAAAGTTTTCTTCTTCCACTTAATTTTGGAACTCTAAATTCTGCCCCACCTTATCTCACTGGAAAATTAACGATCTTTCCTGTACCCCTTGTTCATTGCTTCATGCATATCCACTAACCCTTCTTTTCAGATGAAAAATGTAATCTTTACCCTTTTACTTTTCAGAGGTTTATGGGTGCCACAGGGAAATGATGTTCATGGAAATTAGACTCTTGGTTGTGTAAAATCATCAACATGAAATGTTCTTTCACTTGGATACCTTGGCTATGAGATAATGGATTTTTGACAGCAGGGGGTTACAAAATCAGCGTCCCAGTGTTAAACCTCTTGTTTTCTACTTCTCTGAGTTTTTTATTGTTTTCTTAGTTTTGAAATCATTTTTTTTGAAATGAATTGTTGGTTTCTGGTATTAAAATTATAAATAAAAATAAATAAATATAATCTATATATTGTCATATAGCATTTTCAGTAAATTAACTCATCACAACAGTGTGAAACAAGAAATCAACAACTGACAAATGTATATGTTCAATGATTTAAAATAAATCTTTTGCTCACTCATAATGTTACAAACTCATCTACCTAACCCTAGCAGTTAAAACATAATGGTTAAATTAAATCTGTTCAATCCAGCAATTTTAGGAATTGAATAATCATGGACTTTCTTCTCCTGAACTTCAACCCTACAAAGAGAAACATTTTAAAAAGGCATAAAGGAAACAGAATAAAAAGGACCACACAAGTCAAAGTCAGTACAATAGTATCTCACTTATAAAAACTATGTCTGCTAGCAGTGATACTATGTGCTTGTGTGTGGCTGTGTTCCCAAGACAACATTTGGAAGGATATAAATGTCAAAATAATTGAGGACGTATTGTGTCCATGACACATGTCTAGTTAACATTGCAAACTACAATTCTTCATCAACATTTCAATCTCATCATTTACTTTGTCAATAGGATTTAGCATCAAACTACTCTTCCAAATACACCGGCCACCATTATCTAACAGATATTGTGAGTGTTTAGCTACGTTGGCAATTCCAGACAAAATCCTAAGTGTCTCCTAACTCGATTTTCTAATCCTTGTACGGACAACTTGGCTAATGGAGATCAATTTGTTGAATTTGTCAAGAGACCAAGGTTTGTAGTTGAGGTTGGAGCTGGATGAATTTGAATCAACCATTGTATTTATATGTTGTTTTTTCTTGAAATTTTTTTAAGGAGTTAGGAAGGTTTACGAAGCATTTTTTTACTAAGTGTTCAAAATGCTCTGTTCCAATATCAAACAGCTTTAGGTCGGATCAATCCAGCTTACACTTTTTTTATGAAATCTCACCCACTGGATCAAGGGCTTTCTTCATTTAAAAACCCAAACTTGCTTCCTATGTTGTAGAGAGAGACACAGCTGCAGCCATCCCTTTGTTCTCTTCTCCTATTCTATTTTGGGGTGTTTGGTTGCCAAGAAAATCCAACTTTTCTATTGTTTTACAAACCGTTTTCAATGGATTTTCTTGAGAAAAAAGATGGGTTGATTTTCATTCATTCATCTCTCAATTTCTAGTCTATTTGGGTTTGGGTAAAACTCATTTTCTTCTTGTATGGATTCAAGAAGAGGTCAACATCGAGCTTGGTGTGGATCAAGTGTGCTTCGAAAAATGTGAGAAGCTGAAAGTGAAAGGTACTAGTCAACTGGTCTAAGGAGGATTGGTTGGCTTGAATAAGTAAAACTTGTATTCAGTTTTTTGTTCTTCATAGTGGACGTTTTCGATCGGTTGTAGCCCATGATTTTTATCTCTTGAAGGTTTTCCACGTTAAAATTTGGTGTCATTGTCTTTCTCTCATTTTACTTTTTGATTTATTTTCAATTTTTAATATCATTGGTTACTTGGGCATATAGTTGAATGGAAAAAAAAAATGAGTTGAAATAGGTGTGATTAACCATTGGATATCTTGAATATTTTTCTGTTCATTTTGATTAATGATATCTTGTAATAATTTTTTTTTATTGGAAACGACACAAGATATATTGATAGAAAAAAAAGTACAGAGAAGAATGAGAAATCTCCGAAAGACAACTAAATTAAGGAAAATACACAGAAAACAACAAACTCCCTATAACGACAATCCTTATGGAGTAACACTGCTAACAATCAAGTTGAATCACATTAAGGGGAGTCCTTAAATGCTTGGAAAGAAAGCCCAAAGGAAAGAAAGGAAACATAGAGTCCAAAGGAACTCTGAATTCCTTGCTTTATCCTCGAAAATCCTCGCAATTCTTTCCACCACAACCCGAATTAGAGCGATGCTTGCAGCTTGCCACAAAACAATCCCCCTCTTAAAAGTACCAAAGCCTTTAAATTTGATGGACATCATGTCAGATATGCTCCTCGGGGGAACCAATCCATTTATACTAAAATAACTGTGTCACACCCAATCGTCAAGGAACAATGAAGAAAAAGATGATCTGCTGATTCCCATGCTTCATGCACAGAATACAATATCAAGACTAAGGGCTTTGTAGGGTCTTTCACTTGTAGCATGTCATTAGTATTCACCTTCTTGTGTGCCACTAACCAGACAAAGGACTTCACTTTGAAAGGAACTTGAGAATTCAAAACGAACTTTGAAGGAAAGTCCTGAAGAGATCCAGAAGATTGAGAATAATGCTAGAAAGAAGGATTTGACTGAAAAAAGCCCTGAAGAGGATAATGCCAGAATCTGGCATTGGGACCGAAGGAGATAGATGTAATTCATCAAGTGACCGCATGAGGTCTTCTAAGTCCTCTATCTCAGAATCTGACAGGTTACGGCGGAAATTTAAATTCCAAGAGAAAGGACGAGTAGAACCGAGAACTGAAGAAATAGGAATGTTTTTATCCACGACTACTCTAAATAGTCTTGGATATTGGGTTCCCAAAGGTTGGTCCCCCCACCACAAATCTTCCTAGAACCAAATTTTTTCCCCGTTTCCTACCACATACCGAGTAAACAAGGAAAACTCCTGAAAGACTTGTGCAATAGCCTTCCAAGGACAGCGATGTGACCATCTGACTAAAGTGTTAGCATCCCAACCATTGGAGTGGGAACCATAAATGCTTAAAATGACCTGATGCCAAAGAGCTGAACCCTCTCTAGGATACCTCCACAGCCATTTCCCAAGAAGAGCGAGATTCCTCTAAGAAATATTCCCAAAACCCAAACCCCCTATTGCCTTCGGTTTGCACACAACATCCCACCTCACTAAATGATCTCTTTTGCCTTCCCCAATCCCTGACCATAAAAAATCCCTTTGCAACCTCTCAATTTTTGCAGCCACTGAAGCGGGTATCTTAAATAAGGAAAGGAAGTAACATGGCATATGGGTAAGGCAAGATTGGATAAGAGTTATCCTCCCCCCGAAGGATAAGTAGGCCTTTTGCCACCCATCTAATCTACTTGAAATTCTCTCAATCACTAGATCCCAAAAGCCACACGCCTTATGGTTCCTACCCAAAGGAAGACCCAGATAGAGTATAGGCCAACCGGACGCCTTGCAATCAAGCATCTCAACCAATCTTGAAAGATGAGCCTAATCAAGATTGATGCCATAATACTGCTCTTGTCAAGGTTGACCTTGAGCCAAAAATGTGCCCAACACTACAAAGACTCTTGAGAGTCTGTAGCTCTTCCTCTTTGTGTTAGAAAAGAAGTTGGTATCATCAGCAAATTGCAAATGGGACACCCTAGTTCTGTTTCTACCCACCCTAAAACCTTCCAACATATTTCTTTCCTCTACTCTCATAAGCATCCTACTCAGTACATCTGCGACTAAAGTAAACAAAAAAGGGGATAAAGGGTCGCCTTGTCTTAATCCTCTCGATGCCTTAACCCACCCTTTAGCGCTACCATTCACCAAGATTGCATAAGATACCGAGGATAAACATCCACTCATCCATTTCCTCCATCTAGGACTGAACCCTTCTTCTCTAACACATGATCCAAAAAATCCCACTTCACGTGATCGTAGGCCTTTTCAAAGTCTATTTTGAAGACGACGCCTTCCTCCCTTGATCGTCTTCTCTCGTCCACTATCTCATTCGCTATAAGAACCGCAGCCAATATTTGTCTCCCTTGAACAAAAGCGCCTTGAGTATAGTGGATGGTCTCATGTAGAACCCCTCTTAGATGCCCTGAGAGCACTTTGGCTATTATCTTGTAGAGACTAGTGATCAAACTAATGGGTCTAAAGTCTGATATTTTCTTTGTCAAACTCTTTTTGGGTAATAGAACAATGAAAGAGGCATTAGTGCTTTGATTGATAATTCCACTCCTATGAAATTCTGCGAACACTCTCACCAAATCCTCCTTAATCACGTCCCAACAATCTTGGAATACTGCAATAGTAAAGCCATCAGGCCCCGGAGCCTTGTCCCTATCCAGCTGAAAAATGGCCTTAGAAATCTCTTCTTCAGTGAAAGGGAAGTCCAACCTTAACGCGCTCTCTTCCGAAATAGGGGACCAATCTAATCCTTCAACACCCCAAGACTCTCCTGTAGGGCTCATGTAAAGCTTTTCAAAGTAAAGTAAGATCTCCTCTGTGATACTCTCGGCATTCTTCAGCACTAAGCCCTCTTATTCTCCAACTCCTTGATATATTTCCTATTTCGCCTGCCATTAGCCACTTTATGATAAAACTTAGAGTTGCAATCCCCTTCCTTAACCCATTTCACCCTAGCTTTTTGTCTCCAATGGATTTCCTCCCTCAAAATTAATTCCTCTAGCTCCCCTTTTCTTGAGGCTCTTTGACTTAACAATTCAGAAGTGAGACCCCCTACCTGCTCAATGGCATCAAAGTTAGCTAAATCATTGAGGATACTTTTTTTCTTTTCTTTAAGCTCTCCAAAAGAAAACTTATTCCACTTCTTCAATTTGGCTTTAACATATTGTAGTCTCCTCATGAACTTGTGGCCTTCCCATCCGTTTCCTTGAAAACCGCTCCACCAATTTCTAAAGTTCTCCTTGAAATTAGGATGTTGTAACCACATATTCTCAAACCTAAAAGGTGTTGGCCCCAGATGAACGGGTTGATATCCATAACAATTGGCCAATGATCCGAGGTCCTTCTAATTAGGGCTTCTTGAAGGCCTTGGGGAAAGAGCAGCCCCCACTCATTTGAGTAGAGAAAACGGTCCAGTCTCTTACACACGGGAGACTCTTGCAAATTTGACCAAGTGAATGAAGCATTCCGAAGAGGTGGGTCAAGCAATTCACATTCTCTAATAAAACTATCAAAGTCCCTCATGCTTGATGTTAGACTAGAACCCCCCAATATTTCTGAGCTTCTCCTTATGACATTAAAATCACCGCCCACACACCATAACGGATAAGTTAGTCCATATATGTCAAATAGTTCCACCCAAAAATCCTTCCTAACTCTCAAGAGCGTTTTGCTTGTGTTTGGGCATATTTCTGGGCTGAAGGTTAACCTTGACAAAAGTAATATTTATGGCATCAACCTTGGTCAGGATCATCTTCATAGGTTGGCCGAGCTGCTTGATTGCAAGGCATCTGGGTGGCCCATACTCTACCTGGGTCTTCCTCTGGGTGGGAATCCCAAGTCGGGTAGTTTCTGGGATCCTGTAATTGAGAGGATCTCGAGCAGATTAGATGGGTGGCAAAAGGCATATTTATCGTTTGGAGGTAGGATAACTCTCATTCAATCTTGTCTCACTCATATGCCTTGTTACTTCCTTTCATTGTTTAAGATTCCCACCTCCGTGGCAGTAAGAATTGAGAGGTTGCAAAGAGACTTTTTATGGTCCGGGGTTGGGGAAGGAAAAAGAGATCATCTAGTCAGTTGGGATGTAGTGTGTAATCCGAAGGCGAAAGGGGTTTGGGTCTCGGAAGGATTTCCTTGCGGAATTCCGCTCTCTTAGGGAAATGGTTGTGGAGGTATCCAGGGAGGGTTCAGCGCTGTGGCATCAGGTCATTTTAAGCATTTATGGATCACACTCTAATGGTTGGGACGCCAACACTGTTGTTAGATGGTCACATCGTTGTCCTTGGAAGGCTATTGCACAAGTTTTCCAAGATTTTTCCAAGTTTACTCGGTTCTTGGTAGGAGATGGGGAAAGAATTCGATTCTGGGAAGACTTGTGGTGGGGGGATCAACCTATGGGGGTCCGTTATCCAAGACTACTTAGAGTAGTATTGGATAAAATATTCCTATTTCTTCTATTCTCGGATCCACTCGACCTTCTCTTGGAACTTTAACTTCCGCCGTAACCTTTCCGATTCCGAGATAGAAGATTTAGAGAGTCACATGCGATCTCTTGATCTTATACATTTATCACTTCGGTTCCAGATAAGAGATCTTGGTCTTTATCTTCTTCAGGACTTTTCACAGTCAATCTTTCTTTCTTGCCTTATCCCAAAGATCTGGTTTGCCTTCAGATTTCCCTTCCAAATTAGTTTGGAATTCTCAAGTCCCTTCAAAATCAAGTCCTTTGTCTGGTTAGTGGCTCACAAGAAGGTTAATACTAATGAATGCTACAGTTGAGAAGACCCTACAAAGCACTTAGTCCCGACATTTGTATGTTGTGCATGAAGTAGGGAGAAACAGTAGATCATCTTTTTCTTCATTGCCCTCTGACGATGGGGTTGTGGTACAGACTATTTCAGTTAACAAAGATAGATTGGGTCCCTCCTAGGAGCATCCGAGACATGCTTTCTACCAATTTTAATGGGTTTGGATCTTCTAAGAGAGGGATTGTATTATGGCAAGCTGCGTGCATCGCTTTATTATGGGTGGTGTGGTGGGAAAGAAATGCAAGGATCTTTGAGGATAAAACAAGGAATTCAGAGAACCTTTGGGACATGATTCACTTCCTTGCTTCTCTATGGGCTTTTTTGTTCTAAGGTTTTTTAGGGGATTCCCCTTAATGTGATACTCCTTGATTGGTTAGCGGCGTGCAACTCCATTGGGGTGGCCTAATTCATAGCAGTTGCCTGTATCTACCTTGTATTTTCTCGCTTTTGTTTCATTGTAGACTTGTTTTTCTTTGGTGGGAGGATTCCTCATCCTTCTCTTGTACTTTCCTTTTTATCAATATATGCCTTTGTCGTTTCCAATCAAAAAAAAAAAAAAAATCCTTCCTAAGTGAGGGACTGGTTGGACCATAAACAGCGGAAATCCAAAGAGGTCCACAACCGTCCAAAGCGAACTTGACTAAGATCGAGAAAGATCCTATTACCACCTCCTCACTACGCAGATTTTTTAAATCCCAAATGATCAAAATCCCACCTGATGCCCCAGACGCCGAAAGAGCAACCCAGTCCTTGTTTCTGACCGTCCAGACACTACCCACAAACCTTCTGTCACATTTCTCCTTTTTTGTTTCCTGAATCATCACAACATCCGGATTCTTTGACCTAAGGAAATCTTTAACCATCCTACGCTTATTCCTTAAGCCCAAACCCTAACGTTCCAACTGATAATTTTCATCAAAAAACACAAAGACCCTAACCTTCCAAGCCAAAACCACCAGGTCTCAATTACCTGTGAGGCCTCTGTTCTTTCTCCTGGAATACACCTTAATGTCCAGAGAGCATAAAACCTCTCGCACTTTAGCCATTTTCCTGGGGGATAGGCCATCAATAAGGAGATCACCCGATGGGGATACCTCAGTATCCCCCTGACTACCTAACAACGGATTGGAATCCTCTTTATGCGACCTGACATAAGACTCCCTATGGGTAAAGCTCTCGGTCATCTGGTTTGATAAAGCACACTGGTTCTCCTCCTCAACACGGACAGGGATGTCAACATATAAAGAGTCAACAACACCTTTTTCAGAAATTTTTTTTGAAATAACTTGATTTTCCGTAGGAGACTGAGAAAGAGGGACTGAATTGGGGAGATGTGGACCAGAGGGACTCGACAAGGGAGAATCCAGACTACAAGAAGGAAAAGAAGAAGACTCGGGTGGCTGAGAAGGAGAGGGCTGACATACCTCCAAGTTTTTCGCTCCCGGTATTTCGCAAATCCCCTCAAAGATGAGTCCTTTACCTCTGATTATTGAATTAGAAGGTGAAACCATGTCTGAAGAGCCACGAGGATCGAACCCACAAGTCCGTTAACCCTTCTTTGTCTTCTTCGCAGATCGCCGAAGTATCTTCCTCGAAAAATTACCAGACAGTGGACATCGAAAGAGAGGATTCTCTCTGATTCCTCGTTCCATCTGAAATCTCGTCCCAAATTCCTCTTCCATGTTGCGAACTTCACTTGACGACGATGAACCTGTAGGAAAGAGGCTCGCTGCTACTCCGATGTCCCTGTCGTCGATCAACGCTTGGAGGAAGAGGGTGGACCACGTCTTCTTTGAAATTGTCATCTCTTCCTCTTGCATAGAATCTCTCATCTGAACCACGGGAGCTTTCCCCTTTCTCGCTTCGTTTTCTTCCCTTCGACACCAGACTTCCATACCAGAGGACTTCGTTCCTCCTAAGTTTTGGCCCAACCCGACGGACCTATTAACTTACAACCACGGTAGTGTCTGACAGTGGGCTAGGGTTGGGAAAAGACTGGGCCTTTAACTCAACGGCCCGACCTTCCTCTCCAAAGATAGCCACGGCGCCGGCCCTCTCATCGCCCAAACAAAGCATCGCGATTGCCTTTGCAGAGGAACCAGCTCGCTAGGGAGAAGGAGACGAAGCCGCTGCAGTCTGGTGGGCTTGAGGAGCTTCTGGGCCAGCTTGATGCCCACGAATCCTCATCCCACTTTGGGCCTTTCCGTTTGGACTTTAAAGAGATCTCAGGCACTGAGGGCCAATAAAATTTTCTTCTGTTGGGCCAGGCTGCTCCTTCCCCTTCCATTCTCCCTTTTGGCCGCCAAACTTATACTTGAGTGTCGATAACGTGCCTGGGGAAGAAGCCTCCTTCTGTAGCACTCATTGTCCCTAATTCTACCTCGTAGCCCTTTTGCAACTTTTGGCGACTGAGAGACGCAACCTCCCGCTTTCACCCACTCGTTCTGCTACGGGTTGTCTCGGATGTGACAGCGTCATCTTTGTCATCTTCTCCGGTGACTGAAACTGATACTGTATAGGTCCAGGCCCCATCTTTCACNTCCTGTACCCCTTGTTCATTGCTTCATGCATATCCACTAACCCTTCTTTTCAGATGAAAAATGTAATCTTTACCCTTTTACTTTTCAGAGGTTTATGGGTGCCACAGGGAAATGATGTTCATGGAAATTAGACTCTTGGTTGTGTAAAATCATCAACATGAAATGTTCTTTCACTTGGATACCTTGGTTATGAGATAATGGATTTTTTGACAGCAGGGGGTTACAAAATCAGCGTCCACAGTGTTAAACCCTCTTGTTTTTCTACTTCTCTGAGTTTTTTATTTGTTTCTTAGTTTTGAAATCATTTTCTTTGAAATGAATTGTTGGTTTCTGGTATTAAAATTATAAATAAAAAATAAATAAATATAATCTATATATTGTCATATAGCATTTTCAGTAAATTAACTCGTCACAACAGTGTGAAACAAGAAATCAACAACTGACAAATGTATATGTTCAATGATTTAAAATAAATCTTTTGCTCACTCATAATGTTACAAACTCATCTACCTAACCCTAGCAGTTAAAACATAATGGATTAAATTAAATCTGTTCAATCCAGCAAATTTTAGGAATTGAATAATCATGGACTTTCTTCTCCTGAACTTCAACCCTACAAAGAGAAACATTTTAAAAAAGGCATAAAGGAAACAGAATAAAAAGGACCACACAAGTCAAAGTCAGTACAAGTAGTATCTCACTTATAAAAACTATGTCCTGCTAGCAGTGATACTATGTGCTTGTGTGTGGCTGTGTTCCCAAGACAACATTTGGAAGGATATAAATGTCAAAATAATTGAGGACGTATTGTGTCCATGACACATGTCTAGTTAACATTGCAAACTACAATTCTTCATCACACATTTCAATCTCATCATTTACTTTGTCAATAGGATTTAGCATCAAACTACTCCTTCCAAATACACCGGCCACCATTATCTAACAGAATATTGTGAGTGTTTAGCTACGTTGGCAATTCCGGACAAAATTCCTAAGTGTCTCCTAACTCGATTTTTCTAATCCTTGTACGGACAACTTGGCTAATGGAGATCAATTTGTTGAATTTGTCAAGAGACCAAGGTTTGTAGTTGAGGTTGGAGCTGGATGGATTTGAATCAACCATTGTATTTATATGTTGTTTTTTCTTGAAATTTTTTTAAGGAGTTAGGAAGGTTTACGAAGCATTTTTTTACTAAGTGTTCAAAATGCTCTATTCCAATATCAAACCAGCTTTAGGTCGGATCAATCCAGCTTACACTTTTTTTATGAAATCTCACCCACTGGATCAAGGGCTTTCTTCATTTAAAAACCCAAAACTTGCTTCCTATGTTGTAGAGAGAGACACAGCTGCAGCCATCCCCTTTGGTTCTCTTCTCCTATTCTATTTTGGGGTGTTTGGTTGCCAAGAAAATCCAACTTTTCTATTGTTTTACAAACCGTTTTCAATGGATTTTCTTGAGAAAAAGATGGGTTGATTTTTCATTCATTCATCTCTCAATTTCTAGTCTATTTGGGTTTGGGTAAAAACTCATTTTCTTCTTGTGTGGATTCAAGAAGAGGTCAACATCAAGCTTGGTGTGGACTCAAGTGTGCTTCGAAAAAATGTGAGAAGCTGAAAGTGAAAGGTACTAGTCAACTGGTCTAAGGAGGATTGGTTGGCTTGAACTAAGTAAAACCTTGTATTCAGTTTTTGTTCTTCATAGTGGACGTTTTCGATCGGTTGCAGGCCCATGATTTTTATCTCTTTGAAGGTTTTCCACGTTAAAATTTGGTGTCATTGTCTCTTTCTCTCATTTTACTTTTTGATTTATTTTCAATTTTTAATATCATTGGTTACTTGGGCATATATGTTGAATGGAAAAAAAAATGAGTTGAAATAGGTGTGATTAACCATTGGATATCTTGAATAATTTTTCTATTCATTTTGATTAATGATATCTTGTAATAATTTTTATTATTATTGGAAACGACACAAAGATATATTGATAGAAAAAAAAGTACAAGAAGAAGGATGAGAAATCCTCCCGCCAAAGACAACTAAATTACAGGAAAATACACAAAAAACAAACAAACTCCCTATAACGACCAATCCTTATGGAGTACACACTGCTAACCAATCAAGTTGAATCACATTAAGGGGAATCCCCTTAAATGCCTTGGAACAGAAAGCCCAAAGAGAAGCAAGGAAAACAATAGAGTCCCAAAGAAACTCTGAATTCCTTGATTTATCCTCGAAAATCCTCGCATTTCTTTCCCACCACACAACCCGAATTAGAGCAATGTTTGCAACTTGCCACAAAACAATCCCCCTCTTAAAAGTACCAAAGCCTTTAAATTTGATGGACATCATGTCAGATATGCTCCTCGGGGGAACCCAATCCATCTTAACTAACTAAAATAACCCGTGTCACAACCCAATCGTCAAGGAACAATGAAGAAAAAGATGATCTGCTGATTCCCCATGCTTCATGCACAGAATACAAATATCAAGACTAAGGGCTTTGTAGGGTCTTCTCACTTGTAGCATGTCATTAGTATTCACCTTCTTGTGTGCCACTAACCAGACAAAGGACTTCACTTTGAAAGGAACTTGAGAATTCAAAACGAACTTTGAAGGAAAGTCCTGAGGAGATCCAGAAGATTGAGATAATGCTAGAAAGAAGGATTTGACTGAAAAAAGCCCTGAAGAGGATAATGGCCATAATCTGGCATCTGGGACCGAAGGAGCTAGATACAAATCATCATCAAGAGACCGCATGTGGCCTTCTAAGTCCTCAATCTCAGAATCTGACAGGTTACGGCGGAAATTCAAATTCCAATAGAAAGGACGAGATGGACCGAGAACTGAAGAAATAGAGATGTTTTTATCCACGACTACTCTAAATAGTCTTGGATATTGGGTTCCCAAAAGTTGGTCCCCCCACCACAAATCTTCCTAGAACCGAATTTTTTCCCCGTTTCCTACCACATACCGAGTAAACAAGGAAAACTCCTGAAAGACTTATGCAATAGCCTTCCAAGGACAGCGATGTGACAATCTGACTAAAGTGTTAGCATCCCAACCATTGGAGTGTGAACCATAAATGCTTAAAATGACCTGATGCCAAAGAGTTGAACCCTCTCTAGGATACCTCCACAGCCATTTCCCAAGAAGAGCGAGATTCCTCTAAGAAATATTCCCAAAACCCAAACCCCCTATTGCCTTCGGTTTGCACACAACATCCCACCTCACTAAATGATCTCTTTTGCCTTCCCCAATCCCTGACCATAAAAAATCCCTTTGCAACCTCTCAATTTTTGCAGCCACTGAAGCGAGTATCTTAAATAAGGAAAGGAAGTAACATGGCATATGGGTAAGGCAAGATTGGATAAGAGTTATCCTCCCCCCGAAGGATAAGTAGGCCTTTTGCCACCCATCTAATCTACTTGAAATTCTCTCAATCACTGGATCCCAAAAGCCACACGCCTTAGGGTTCCCACCCAAAGGAAGACCCAGATAGAGTATATGCCAACCGGACGCCTTGCAATCAAGCATCTCAGCCAATCTTGAAAGATGAGCCTGATCAAGATTGATGCCATAAATACTGCTCTTGTCAAGGTTGACCTTGAGCCCAGAAATGTGCCCAAACACTAACAAAAGACTCTTGAGAGTCTGTAGCTCTTGCTCTCGTGTTAGAAAAGAAGATGGTATCATCAGCAAATTGCAAATGGGACACCCTAGTTCTGTTTCTACCCACCCTGAAACCTTCCAACATATTTATTTCCTCTACTCTCATAAGCATCCTACTCGGTACATCTGCGACTAAAGTAAACAAAAAAGGGGATAAAGGGTCGCCTTGTCTTAATCCTCTCGATGCCTTAACCCACCCTTTAGCGCTACCATTCACCAAGATTGCATAAGATACCGAGGATAAACATCCACTCATCCATTTCCTCCATCTAGGACTGAACCCCTTCTTCTCTAAAACATGATCCAAAAAATCCCACTTCACGTGATCGTAGGCCTTTTCAAAGTCTATTTTGAAGACGACGCCTTCCTCCCTTGATCGTCTTCTCTCATCCACTATCTCATTCGCTATAAGAACCGCATCCAATATTTGTCTCCCTTGAACAAAAGCGCCTTGAGTATAGTGGATGGTCTCATGTAAAACCCCTCTTAGATGCCCTGAGAGCACTTTGGCTATTATCTTGTAGAGACTAGTAATCAAACTAATGGGTCTAAAGTCTGATATTTTCTTTGTCAAACTCTTTTTGGGTAATAGAACAATGAAAGAGGCATTAGTGCTTTGATTGATAATTCCACTCCTATGAAATTCTGCGAACACTCTCACCAAATCCTCCTTAATCACGTCCCAACAATCTTGGAATACTGCAATAGTAAAGCCATCAGGCCCCGGAGCCTTGTCCCTATCCAGCTGAAAAATGGCCTTAGAAATCTCTTCTTCAGTGAAAGGGAAGTCCAACCTTAACGTGCTCTCTTCCGAAATAGGGGACCAATCTAATCCTTCAACACCCCAAGACTCTCCTATACGGCTCGTGTAAAGCTTTTCAAAGTAAAGTAAGATCTCCTCTATGATACTCTCGGCATTCTTCAACACTAAGCCCCTCTTATTCTCCAACCCCTTGATATATTTCCTATTTCACCTGCCATTAGCCACTTTATGATAAAACCTAGTGTTGCAATCCCCTTCCTTAACCCATTTCACCCTAGCTTTTTGTCTCCAAGGGATTTCCTCCCTCAAAATTAATTCCTCTAGCTCCCCTTTTCTTGAGGCTCTTTGACTTAACAATTCAGAAGTGAGACCCCCTACCTGCTCAATAGCATCAAAGTTAGCTAAATCATTGAGGATACTTTTTTTCTTTTCTTTAAGCTCTCCAAAAGAAAACTTATTCCACTTCTTCAATTTGGCTTTAACATATTGTAGTCTCCTCATGAACTTGTGGCCTTCCCATCCATTTCCTTGAAAACCGCTCCACCAATTTCTAAAGTTCTCCTTGAAATTAGGATGTTGTAACCACATATTCTCAAACCTAAAAGGTGTTGGCCCCACATGAACGAGTTGGTATCCATAACAATTGGCCAATGATCCGAGGTCCTTCTAATTAGGGCTTCTTGAAGGCCTTGGGGAAAGAGCAGCCCCCACTCATTTGAGTAGAGAAAACGGTCCAGTCTCTTACACACGGGAGACTCTTGCAAATTTGACCAAGTGAATGAAGCATTCCGAAGAGGTGGGTCAAGCAATTCACATTCTCTAATAAAACTATCAAAGTCCCTCATGCTTGATGTTAGACTAGAACCCCCCAATATTTCTGAGCTTCTCCTTATGACATTAAAATCACCGCCCACACACCATAACGGATAAGTTAGTCCATATATGTCAAATAGTTCCACCCAAAAATCCTTCCTAAGTGAGGGACTGTTTGGACCATAAACAGCGGAAATCCAAAGAGGTCCACAACCGTCCAAAGCGAACTTGACTGAGACCGAGAAAGATCCTATTACCACCTCCTCACTACGCAGATTTTTTGAATCCCAAATGATCAAAATCCCACCTGATGCCCCAGACGCCGGAAGAGCAACCCAGTCCTTGTTTCTGACCGTCCAGACACTACCCACAAACCTTCTGTCACATTTCTCCTTTTTTGTTTCCTGAATCATCACAACATCCGGATTCTTTGACCTAAGGAAATCTTTAACCATCCTACGCTTATTCCTTAAGCCCAAACGCCTAACGTTCCAACTGATAATTTTCATCAAAAAACACAAAGACCCTAACCTTCCAAGCCAAAACCACCAGGTCTCAATTACCTGTGAGGCCTCTGTTCTTTCTCCTGAAATACACCTTAATGTCCAGAGAGCATAAAACCTTTCGCACTTTAGCCATTTTCCTGGGGGACAGGCCATCAATAAGGAGATCACCCGATGGGGATACCTCAGTATCCCCCTGACTACCTAACAACGGATTGGAATCCTCTTTATGCGACTTGACATAAGACTCCCTATGGGTAAAGCTCTCGGTCATCTGGTTTGATAAAGCACACTGGTTCTCCTCCTCAACACGGACAGGGATGTCAACATATAAAGAGTCAACAACACCTTTTTCAGAAAAAATTTTTGAAATAACTTGATTTTCTGTAGGAGACTGAGAAAGAGGGACTGAATTAGGGAGATGTGGACCAGAGGGACTCGACAAGGGAGAATCCAGACTACAAGAAGGAAAAGAAGAAGACTCGGGTGGCTGAGAAGGAGAGGGCTGACATACCTCCAAGTTTTTCGCTCCCGGTATTTCGCAAATCCCCTCAAAGATGAGTCATTTACCTCTAATTATTGAATTAGAAGGTGAAACCATGTCTGAAGAGCCACGAGGATCAAACCCCACAAGTCCCGTTAACCCTTCTTTGTCTTCTTCGCGGATCGCCGAAGTATCTTCCCTCGAAAAATTACCAGACAGTGGACATCGAAAGAGAGGATTCTCTCTGATTCCTCGTTCCATCTGAAATCTCGTCCCAAATTCCTCTTCCATGTTGCGAACTTCACTTGACGACGATGAACCCTGTAGGAAAAGAGGCTCGCTGCTACTCCGATGTCCCTGTCGTCGATCAACGCTTGGAGGGAAGAGGGTGGACCACGTCTTCTTTGAAATTGTCATCTCTTCCTCCTGCATAGAATCTCTCATCTGAACCGCGGGAGCTTTCCCCTTTCTCGCTTCGTTTTCTTCCCTTCGACACCAGACTTCCATACCAGAGGACTTCGTTCCTCCTAAGTTTTGGCCCAACCCCGACGGACCTATTAACTTACAGCCCACGGTAGTGTCTGACAGTGGGCTAGGGTTGGGAAAAGACTGGGCCTTTAACTCAACGGCCCGACCTTCCTCTCCAAAGATAGCCACGGCGCCGGCCCTCTCATCGCCCAAACAAAGCATCGCGATCGCCTTTGCAGAGGAACCAGGTCGCTGGGGAGAAGGAGATGAAGCCGCTGCAGTCTGGTGGGCTTGAGGAGCTTTTGGGCCAGCTTGAAGCCCACGAATCCTCATCCCACTTTGGGCCCTTTCCGTTTGGACTTTAAAAGAGATCTCAGGCACTGAGGGCCCAATAAAATTTTCTTCTGTTGGGCCCAGGCTGCTCCTTCCCCTTCCATTCTCCCTTTAGGCCGCCAAACTTATACTTGAGTGTCGATAACGTGCCTGGGGAAGAAGCCTCCTTCTGTAGCACTCATTGTCCCTAATTCTACCTCGTAGCCCTTTTGCAACTTTTGGCGACTGAGAGACACAACCTCCCGCTTTCACCCACTCGTTCCTACTACGGGTTGTCTCGGATGTGACAGCGTCATCTTTGTCATCTTCTCCGGTGACTGAAACTGATACTGTATAGGTCCAGGCCCCATCTTCCACCTCAAGCAACACTGGTAACACGACATTTGGAAGCATCTCCACCCACAGCTTCGCCTTCGTCAAGTCCACCAACTTCAAAGTTTCCTTTGCCACCTTCGTTACCCTCCCCCATTTCTTCAAAATGAAATTCAGCTGAACTTCATCCCACAAGTGGAAAGGGAGACCTTTCAATACTAACCAGCCCCTCCTAAATTTTCCGTGAACCACCATATTTTCCTTAGGCAACCATTTCCTTAGGAGGACAGGTCTTCCTTTCACTACAAGTCTTCCCTGATCATGAACCCGTTCTGCTCTCCTTGTTGAACTCACAAAGAAACACCCCTTGAAAGCAGAAATGGGATTTATGGACACCATTCCTTTCATACCCATCATCCTCACGATGGCTTTTCCTTCGTGAGTCCAGTCTTGGACTTTTTCTTGGCATTCACATATTACAGCTCTGGCCCATTTTCCGGCTGACAACATACCTCCAGTCCTAAAACCATCCTCTGCCACCACTTCTGCGTATGACCATCCTCCTCTGTAAATGTCCTTATTCATCTGGATATCTCCACTCTTCTCCTTCGAAGCTCCTCCGACTTGATTAGGATACTCTTGCACTAATAGGATCGCCTTCCTAAGATCTTCCCACCCATTGCCTTTAACGCCCTCGGGGACAACAAAAAATAAAGGTTTCCTTTTTGTAACAATTTCTGTAATTTTCATGAATCGCCCTCTTTTATTGAAACAGATCTCCATCAAGTGGGTCTTAGTCTTGCCCCTAATCTTTTGTATGAAACCCCTGGAAGCCTCCAACTCCACAGCTTTCTTCAATCAACCAATCCAGCTCCTCCTTTCCAAATCCTACTGAAACTACAAAACCTCGGCTCCTTTCTGTTACTGATACCCAAGTTCCGCCATTCAATCCTTCAAACTCTACCTGAAAGGACTTTTTCTCCACAACAATCCTTTCAACTTTGCACTTCACCATGTCTTTAGTAACGTAATCAACTGCAGCTTCAAACCAGAATCTTGCTCAGATGACCAGTATTGTTAGGCCGATATCTTCAGGATACAGTTTTGCCTTCTCTTGGCAGCAAGCCTTCAATGATGCTAACAAGGCAGAAATTTTGAGGCTTTCCTATATCTTGTAATAATTGGAAATGAGTGAAATGAGTTAAGGAGAGAATTGTTCTTATGAATTAATTTTGAGGAGTGTTAAAGCATTTGCATGTGAATTGCACTTATAAATTATTGGGAGAGTGTTGTTGCATTCATACTTGCTTGTGAATTTTATACTTTATTGAAAAGTTGTTGGAAGAGAAGTTTATAGACATTGAGAAATTCTAAGGTTAGGTAATTTTTGTTGAGAGATTTTTTTAAATTGTTCAACACCTATTCACCCCCCACCTCTCCTCTAGGTGTAGTCAATTATTGAGATTTACCTTTCAAAATATTTTCTTCTAATAAGCACACAGAGGAAAAACAATTTAACACCCAAAGGAGATGCAATCTTGGTACAAGATTATTATCTAACAGAACTCTACCATAAATGACAATGTCAAACTAGCAAGATGGTTCTTCAAGAATCACAATTAACAGAATCAAAATGGCCTGTATATAAAGGAAAATTTTAAGCTCAGATTTGGCCTTAAAACGTACATAACATGTTGATTTGTTAAACAAGTCAAAAGTTAGTTTGAGTATATGGAGCATGAAGAGTTACATGGAATTTCTTCAACCCCACTGTTATGGTCAGCATACTCCAGCTCCTCATCACTATCTTGCTTAGTTGGCTGTTGAAGTAAAGATACCTTTGAGTACGCAGGAACAACAAATTCTTGTCCAATAACAACCTGAAGGACAAGAAAAATAAATGTGTCATGAAACATGAGAATGAAATAAGCAGTAAATCAATCACCCAATGATCATATTTGGACTTTACATCATGAAAATACAAGTGACATTGCTCACAGAAAAAGCACAAAGAAGAATTAGTAGATCGCTTAATCATATGCCATAAAATATAGACAAGATTAAGCAAGATCATGACAGGATGGATACACCAGGAAATTATGTACGAGGGAATTTTGAATAACACAAGTGTGCATGCAAATAGACATAGAGAAAGCCTACCTTTATATATAAGGGCAGGCAAATTCACTTGGGAAAATACATCAAATCATAGTGAAACTTAATCAGTGCAGTAATAACAACACTGCAAGCAAAGAACATCAAAGTTACAGTCAATGTAATATCTGCAAGAGTGCCTAGTCAGTGTGGCATTCTGTGCTAGAACTTCTGAGAAAAGTTGGGCAACTCAGAATGTCTCTATAGAGGCAGACTGATGCTCGGCAGGTTAATTCTTTAGCCCTCTTGGGTTGATGTAATTGAGAAGTGCCTGCCTTTTAGGATCCTGTTGCCAACAACATGTCTCGGCATCTACAAGGATGGAAGAAGCTCTGCCTCTCTTTAAGCAATGAGATCATGTTGATTTTGATCATGCCTTGTCCATGTTAACTTATTTCCTTTTCATTTTTAGAATAACACTAAGTGTGACGTCCAGGATTGAGAGAATCCAGCAGGATTTCCTGTGGTTCAGGGCAGGGGAAGATTATAGGTATCATCTCATTAGGTGAGAGTATATAGACCATAGCTGTTAACTCAGAAAGTATCATGCTTTGTTTTCCATTTCTCCAAATCATTCATCATATTGCATCGTGTATCATAAATTCTTTTATATAGTGAATAATAAATAGAAAAAATATGCATATGTGTAAGTATATATTGGAAACATGAAGTATAGAGTAATAAATAAACAATTTCATAAAAGATGGTAGGATTTAAGGAGTTAACTATGTCATAACATAAAAACATTGTACAGTAGATGTAGAGGTTTTCATAAAATCTACAAAAATAAGCATTTTGAACTTTTATGATTTTTAGTTCCAAATTTTAACTAGGCACATGTACTTATATGCATTGTTGATATGTAAGCCTTTATGTGTCACCTCCAAAGTTCCAACTTTTTATATTTGGCATCATTCTTTCCCCGATGAAAAAAAAAATCCAAAAAGGAAAAACTAATATAGTAAGTAAAAAATTTTATTCATCAATTCCTATCATATTCAATGTCAAAATTCAAATCATTTAAAAAAAAATCCTCAATATTTATTTTTAGAATAAATTTACTTAAATTCCAACAATTGTTTTTGAGAACAAGAATACAGTTTTTTCTATAGGATTATTTTACTTTTCTCACCCTTTTATAATCAACTTCTAACATTACTATACATTTTAAACAATTAATATAGTAGTTCTTTCAAAACATAATTGAATTTGATTTTTCTTAAAAGTAGTTGAAGGGTTTAGTAACTTTGTATCATTGTATTGGGTAGCATATTTTGTATTGTATATGCATCATCAAACATGCTTAAGATAAGATACCAACTGCAATGTGTATCGATTTCCATTAAAAATGTATCATATCGATATATTATATCGTGTGTTACAAGTTTTTAACAACTATGGTATAGATGGGGTTGGCCAAGGGTTGCGTAGTGGAGGTGTTTAGTTTGCAATAGAGCTTTTATTAGCAAGTGATTGTAGAAATTTCTACAAAATTGACATACTTTTGGCCTTCTATTATGGAAAGTAATATGGCTTGTAGTCTAATGGATGGGATGCAAACTCCAAGTCAAGAGCATGCATCAAGACACATGGAAAGCTATCTTTATTTTGTTGCATATTTTATGGTTATTATTATTTATTGATAAAGTTTTATTAGAGTTACAATTATTTATGTTATTATTTGAATTAGTTTACAACTATTATTAAGATTGTATATCCATATATAGATTTAGTGATGTCAAACACTTTAAATTGTGATTACTAGCATTGATAATGTTGTTAAAATTTTAATTATCAAAAAATAATTCTATTAGAATTTCTCTTCTATTTATATCTCGCTTCTCCATATTCTTTTGTCATTATTGTCCTCTATGTTGCATGGATTCAAGTATGATGTCAGATGTGGGTATGTGTATAAGTTCTAATCCTTCAAAACTCAAATTTTAAGTAGTTGTGTTACAATATGTGTTAAGAGAGAGAGAAAGAAGAAAGACCTTAATTCTCATTCATGTAATGTCTACTTACAATTGAGAAATATATATATATACAAAGCTAAGAGTCCTAACTACCATACATGTGACCTATATTAACAAGGAAAGATTATACACTATAAATACATTATATTCAACACTCCCCCTCAAGTTGGAGCATATACGTCATATGCACCAAGCTTGTTACAAATATATTTAATCCTAGGACCTCTGAGAGATTTAGTGAAGATGTCTGCTAGTTGATCATTTGAATTAACAAAACTTGTAGCAACACATCCTGATGCGATCTTCTCTCTAATGAAATGACAGTCAACTTCAATATGTTTGGTCCTTTCATGAAAGACTGGATTGGATGCAATATGTAATGCGGTCTGGTTATCACAAATGAGTTTCATCTGTTCATCCTTTACAAATCTCAACTCTCGAAGAAGATGTCTCAACCATATGAGTTCACATGTTGCCAAAGTCATAGCTCGATACTCGGCTTCAACGCTAGATCTGGCCACTACATCTTGTTTCTTACTCTTCCAAGATATTAGATTACCTCCAATAAAAACACAGTACCCTGAAGTGGAACGTCTATCTGTGGGTGAGCCAGCCCAATCTGCATCTGTGTAACCAACAACCTGAGTATGACCTCTGTTCTCGTACAACACACCTTGGCCTGGTGTACTTTTGATATATCGAAGAATGCGGATTACGGCATCCCAATGGCTATCACATGGTGACTGTAGGAATTGACTAACAACACTCACAGGAAAAGAAATGTCTGGACGAGTAATGGTGAGATAGTTCAATTTACCTACGAGCCGTCGATATCTCCCGGGGTCTCCTAAAGGCTCCCCCTGTCCTGGTACAAGTTTGACATTCAGATCCATAGGTGTGTCTACCGGTTTACAGTCTAACATACCGGTTTCTTCCAGGATGTCTAAAGCATACTTCCTTTGGGAAAGGACCACACCAGAACTGGATTAAGCTATCTCAATTCCCAAGAAATACTTGAGTTTCCCCAAGTCTTTGGTCTGAAAGTGGGTAAAAAGATGTTGTTTTAGTTTTTGAATACCATCCTGATCATTGCCTATAATGACGATGTCGTCCACATAAACAACCAGATAAATACAGTGCCCCAAAGAGTTATGATGATAGAAAACTGAATGGTCTGCTGTACTACGAAGCATGCCAAACTCTTGAACAACAGAACTAAAACGGCCAAACCATGCTCGAGGAGATTGTTTCAAGCCATATAGAGAACGGCGTAACCTGCACACTAAACCAGACTCCCCCTGAGCAACAAAACCAGGAGGTTGCTCCATATAAACTTCCTCGGCAAGATCACCATGAAGGAAGGCATTTTTAATATCCAACTGATAAAGAGGCCAAGAACACATAGCAGCCATGGAGAGAAGCAGACGAACAGAAGCAATCTTGGCAACAGGAGAGAATGTGTCACCATAATCAGAACCATAAACCTAAGTATAGCCTTTAGCAACTAAGCGTGCCTTAAGGCGATCAACCTGACCATCAGGACCAACCTTAACTGTGTAGACCCAACGACAGCCAACGGTAGATTTACCAGAGGGTAAAACAACAAGATCCCAAGTGCCATTAGAGTGCAGAGCAGCCATTTCATCCACCATTGCCTGTCGCCAGCCTGGATGGGAAAGAGCTTCATGGGTGCTCTTTGGAAGAGAAACAGAGGATATAGCAGAAACAAAAGCAGAATAGGGTGAAGATAATCGATGATAACTCAAAAAATTGTAAATAGGATGAGGGTTACGAGTAGAGCGAGTACCTTTCCGAACAGCAATGGGTAAGTCATTAGGAGAAGGCAGAGTCGGGGCAGGTGAAGCCGAAGGGATAGGAAGTGAGTCAGCAGGTGCCTCAGCAAAAGGGAGAGGAGCAACGACACGAGGGCGACGATGATAAACCTGAAGTGGTCGAGGAGGCATAGCATCAGGTGGGGAGACAATGGGAATAGGCAAGACGTTAGAAACAGGAAGAGACTCAGAAGTGGTGGAAAAGAATGGTGAGTCCTCAAAGAAGGTGACATCAGCGGAGATAAAGTATCGATGAGTCTCAAGGGAATAACAACGATAACCCTTCTGAAGTTTGGAGTATCCCAAGAAGAGGCACTTCATGGCTTTGGCGGAAAGCTTGTCCTGTCCAGGAGTGAGAATATGAACAAAGCAAGTACAACCAAAGACACGAGGAGGAAGGAAATAAAGTGGTTGGTCAGGGAAGAGAAGGGAGTGAGGAATCTGATCGTGTAAGACAGAGGAGGGCATACAATTAATCAAATAACAAACGGTAAGAACAGCGTCCCCCCAAAAACGAAAAGGAACATTACTATGGAGGAGGATAGTACGAGTTGTCTCAACAAGATGTCGATTCTTGCGTTCAGCTACCCCATTTTGTTGAGGAGTATGAGCACAAGAAGACTGATGAAGAATCCCATGATGAGACATAAACGAAGTAAATGGGGCTGAAAAATATTCCTTGGCATTGTCACTGCATAACACACGAATAGAAATATTGAACTGGGTTTGGATTTCAGCATAAAATTTCTGGAAAATAGAGAATAACTCAGCTCGATTTTTCATTAAAAATAACCAAGTACATCGAGAATAGTCATCAATGAAAGTGACAAAATACTGAAATCCTAAAGTAAACGCAGTCCGACAAGGACCCCAAACATCAGTGTGGACAAGCTCAAAAGGAGACTTTGCCCGATTATTCAAACGCTTTGGGAACGAGACACGAGTATGTTTCCCAAGCTGACATGACTCACACGGAAGCGACGACAAAGTGGAAAAACGAGGGACCATCTTCTGGAACTTGGAGAGACTAGGGTGGCCCAGACGATTGCGAATGAGGAGAGGAGCATCAGTGGAAATGCAAACTGCTGGAGATGAATCCGAGGTGAGGTGATAGAGGCCTTGAGACTCACGTCCTATGCCAATCGTCTTCCCCGTACTCCGGTCCTGCAAGGTCACAAATTTATCAGAAAAGGTAATAGAGCAATTAAGAGTACGAGTGATTTTGCTGATGGAAATAAGATTAAAAGGACATTCAGGAGTATAAAGGACAGAAGTGAGAGGTAGAGAAGGCAGAGGAAGGGCCAAACCAATACCTTTAGCCACAGTTTGAGAACCATTTGCTAAGGTAACAGTAGGTAAAGCAGAGGTAGTAGTAATAGAGGAGAAAAGATCCTTATTACCAGATAAGTGATCAGAAGCTCCAGAATCTAGAATCCAAGGTTCAAGAGAAGATGTGTGGGTAAGGCAAGCAGAGGCATTACCAGGTTGGGCAACAGAGGCAACAGAAGCCTGAGATGCGGAAGAACTCGGAGGCTGAGGCAATGGAGAATCAGAGGACTGGGCCACATGGGCAGCGCGAGGAGGTCGTCCATGTAACTAATAGCAACGATCGCGAGTGTGGCCAAGTTTATTGCAATAGGTGCAATGAGGACGTTGACCTCTACCTCGGGTACCACTGCGGCCTCCTCGAGAGCTAGTTTGAGAAACTAACACAGAAGAATCTGAAGTGTTATCAAATGGCAAAGTCTGAGTGGAGGAGATACGGAGGAGGCGAGCAAAGACATCATCCAAGGACGGAACTGATGAACTACCAAGAATCTGATCACGGACAGGCTCAAGATCCGGACGGAGGCCAATAAGAGTAAGAACCATGAAGAACTTGTCAAGCTATGTTTGTTGAGCCCCAACATCAGGAGTAAGAGGCATCACAGTTAAGAACTCCTCCTTAAGAGAGGCAATCTGGCCAATATAAGTAGATAGATCCAAGTCCTGTTGGCTGATATGGACAATAGCAGAAGCCACCTTATAAAGACACTGGATATCATTCGTATATAATCCTTTGGCCTGAGTCCAAAATTTAAAACAAGTTTTGTAGGCCCGAAGATGAAGAAGAATCTTGGGATCAACCGATTGCCATAATACACTACATAACTGTGCATCTATCTTCCTCCACTGTACGCGGTCAACCTCATGGATATCTGCCTCCTGTGTAATCAAGTGATCCTCATATCCTTGACCCATAAACCAAAGTTCAACAGAGGCAGATCAGGAAAGATAATTGTCACTGCCAACCAATTTCTCCGAAGTAATCATAGGAGATCCAGATATAACAGAGGAAAAAATGGAAGTTTTAGTAGCCATATCTACTTATCTAGAGAATGAAGTATATTTGGATCGAAGAGAGCCCTAATACGGCTGCAGATCGCGGCGTGGCACCACTGGAAAGGGAGACGGCTTCAGATCGCGGCATGGCACCACCGGAAAGGTAGAAGAACACTTCCTTAGGCACGTGCAGGGATTAGGATGGAGAAAAAGTAGCCGAAGCTCGCCGGAAAAACTGTTTGGAGGGTCGATGGAGGCAAAAAACCCCAAAAGAGGTACGTGCAGGGCTCGGATGGCAAAACCAGGGATGAAGGAAGGCTAGTCGGCGTCAGGCGAGGCTGGAGGAGGAGGCGCGTGGCCACGAAAGTCCTCACGCGCCCTCATGCGCCGGCGCGTGAGATGCAGTCGCCGGACGGAAAATTGCGCGTGGTCGGCGCGTGGATGATCTTTTGGTTCCGGTGCCTTCACAAAAGTTGGAGATCTCCTCCAGCCGCTCCTTCTGGTATGGTTGGTGTCGGAAAAAGACGTCGCCGGAAAGTTCGCCGGAAAAGTTTGCCGGCGGTGAGTGTTTTCTGACGACGATCCGACTGACCGGAAAGTATTGGGAGATGGGGAAGGTGACCGGAATGAAACACGGTCACCGAAAGGTTTCCCGGAGTTGATGACACGGGAAACTGGAAAGAATTAGGTTTTCTCCCTTGGCTCTGATACCATGTTGAGAGAGAAAGAAAGAAGAAAGACCTTAATTCTTATTCATGTAAGGTCTACTTACAATTGAGAAATATATATATATACAAAGCTAGGAGTCCTAACTACCATACATGTGACCTATATTAACAAGGAAAGATTATACACTATAAATACATTATATTCAACAATATGCATGGTGCCTTATCTAATTTCTTGTTCAAAAATTGGTCACCGATCACCAAAAATATCCATTTTTTAGCATCGTGCAATTAAAAAATGGTAATTTTGTGGTATATTGATAATGAATTCTATAATCGATAAACGCCTTAATTCCTAACTAGTTCCTAACTCTAGTCAGGAATAGTGGCCTTGTCTAATCTTTGGGGATATGGCATAATAAAAGAAAAATCAATTAAAAAAAATTGAAAGTAAAATATATCATTTTTAAAGCTCCAATCTTTTCCCACTAATCCTTTTTTTCCCCTCTCATCCCTAAATATTCTTACAAAAATTCACTTTGTAGCTAACTCTTCTTTTTCTCTAATCTAATTATTACTAAAACAATTGAAAAAAGAAAAGGATATCGAAGAAAAAATGAAACAGCCACACCCAAAGTAAAATAGGAGTGCCCGACAAGGATCCCATACCTACACCCATGTCATGTCGTGTCGACACAAGCACATTGGGTGAAATTAAAGGATCCAAGTATCATAGGTTGTCCTACATAAATTGGTATAACAGCAAAATCAATTTCAGAAACTAAACTACAAACACTAATGTTGCAGCATATTTTGGTCATGCTTTGCATCATTGGAATCCTTGTGCCAATCTACGGGTTACAACTCCATTAAGCCTCATTCAATAATTTGTCTACTACTTGGAAATTTATGATTTTAGTTTAGTTATTTGGTTTGACAAGATCCTTGCTTTTATATTCTTATTTCATTTTTGCCTATTACCTTAATTAAAAAAAGAAAAAGAAAGGAGAGAAAAAAAAAAAAAAAAAAGTTGAGCCATTTATTTATTTATTTAGTGAGAAACAAAAAACACTCACTAAGATGAAAAAAAAAAAATTACAAGGATGAGAAATCTTTTCTAATTTACAAAATCTAATAAAAAAAAAAAACTAGAAGAGGAGAAACCTAATCTAATAGACATCAATATGGTACAGTGGAAGGCAACATAAAGAAAAATGACTCATAATTCCTTAGAAGGTCATTCAACTCCTACAAAATGGTCCCTTAGTCCTCTATTTTTTGCTATTTCAACCACCCTTTTGATGTACATATTAAAATCCAATCAAGTTGTATAATACGCAGAGGAATGTCCTTGAAAGTTGTTGTAGTAAAGGCCTAAAAGGAGGAACATAAATAGATTAGATCCCCATATCATCTCTAAAGTTCTCCACTTGTCCTCAAAGATTCTTGCATTTCTTTCATTCCATACCATCCAAATCAATCTTGATCAGGCTCATCTTTCAAGATTGGCTGTGATGCTTGATTGTAAGGCGTCCAGATGGCCTATTCTCTATCTGGGTCTCCCTTTGGGCGGGAACCCTAAGGCGTGTGGCTTTTGGGATCCAGTGATTGAGAGAATCTCAAGTAGATTAGATGGGTGGCAAAAGGCCTACTTATCCTTCGGGGGGAGGATAACTCTTATCCAATCTTGCCTTACCCAGTTGTCGTGTTACTTCCTTTCCTTATTTAAGATTCCCGCTTCAGTGGCTGCAAAAATCGAGAGGTTGCAAAGGGATTTTTTATGGTCAAGGGTTGGGGAAGGCAAAAGGGATCATTTAGTGAGGTGGGATGTTGTGTGCAAACCGAAGACAATAGGGGGTTTGGGTTTTGGGAATATTTCTTGGAGGAATCTCGCTCTTCTAGGGAAATGGTTATGGAGGTATCCTAGAGAGGGTTCAGCTCTTTGGCATCAGGTCATTTTAAGCATTTATGGTTCACACTCTAATAGTTGGGATGCTTACACTTTAGTCAGATGTTCACATCGCTGTCCTTGGAAGGCTATTGCACAAGTCTTTCACGGGTTTTCCTTGTTTACTCGGTATGTGGTAGGAAACGGGGTAAGAATTCGGTTCTGGGAAGATTTGTGGTGGGGGGACCAACCTTTGGGAACCCAATATCCAAGACTATTTAGAGTAGTCGTGGATAAAAACATCTCTATTTCTTCAGTTCTCGGTCCATCTCGTCCTTTCTATTGGAATTTGAATTTCCGCCGTAACCTGACAGATTCTGAGATTGAGGACTTAGAAGGCCTCATGCGGTCTCTTGATGATGATTTGTATCTAGCTCCTTCGGTCCCAGATGCCAGATTATGGCCATTATCCTCTTCAGGGCTTTTTTCAGTCAAATCCTTTTTTCTAGCATTATCTCAATCTTCTGGATCTCCTCAAGACTTTCCTTCAAAGTTTGTTTGGAATTCTCAAGTTCCTTTCAAATTGAAGTCCTTTGTCTGGTTAGTGGCATACAAGAAGGTGAATACTAATGACATGTTACAAGTGACAAGACCCTTCAAAGCCCTTAGTCCTGATATTTGTATTATGTGCATGAAGCATGGGGAATCAGCAGATCATCTTTTTCTTCATTGTTCCTTGATGATTGGGTTGTGGTACAGGTTATTTCAGTTAGCTAAGATGGATTGGGTTCCCCCAAGGAGCATATATGACATGATGTCCATCAAATTTAAAGGCTTCGGTAATTCTAAGAGAGGGATTGTTTTGTGGCAAGCTGCGAGCATCGCTCTAATTCGGGTTGTGTGGTGGGAAAGAAACGCAAGGATTTTCGAGGATAAAGCAAGGAATTCAGAGTTCCTTTGGGACTCTATTGTTTTCCTTTCTTTCCTTTGGGCTTTCTGTTCCAAGGCATTTAAGGGGACTCCCCTTAATGTGATTCAACTGGATTGGATAGCAGTGTGTACTCCATAAGGATTGGTCCTTAGTGGGAGTTCGTTTGTTTTATGTGTATGTTCCTGTAATTTAGTTGTCTTTGGTGGGAGGATTTCTCACCCTTCTTCTTATACTTCTTTTTTCTATCAATATATCTTTGTGTCGTTTCCAATCAAAAAAAAAATAATAATGGTCCCCAAACCCCTAAAGGAAATGATCATCATGTCATTGATACTTCTAGGAGGAACCCAATCCAATTTGGCTACTCTAAATAGCTTGTGCCATAACTCCAAAGTCATCAATTGATGTGAAGAAAGATGATCAATCAATTCTCTACTTCCCATACACAAAGTGCAACAATCCAAACTAAGAGCTTTCAAAGGTCTTCTCATTTAAAGCAAACCATCGATATTGATCCTTTTGTCAGTCACTAACCAAGTAAACGCCTTGACCTTTAATGGCTTAGCACTTCAATTTTCATGAAAATCTCAATAAGCAAGAGTTGTTGATCTAGCATGGCCTATTCTCTCCTGAGAAAACATAATTCTTTCATCTAATCAAGACGAGAGACATTGGTCCCTCAATCTATTCTATTCCTTTTCTTGAAAATCCTTCTTTCTCTTTCCCTCAAAAACCTAATACATTTTTTATTAGCCAAATTATTATAGTAATATCAAACCCTTGAAAAATCAAAGCTTTCAAGTGGCTCTTAAAATGCGAATACCAACAAAGTGCTTCATATTCAAAGCCTTTCTGGAGCTACCAATCCTAACAAGTGCATTCTATGCACAAGTGAAGAGATATTAATCATTTGTTCCTTTTCTTCCTTCTTTTATTACAAGCAATAATTAAAAGTATAAGCAGAATAGTTTATCATTCAAAAGTGAATGGCACAAAACAAGAGAAGAAGACTAATAAAAGATAAGCACATAACCCAACAACAACAATAAAATAGATGATCATGCAACGGGGCATGAAATAGCTTGCAAAATTGTCAAGACTTGAAATGTCTCGCTTAGCCAATGAATTCTGCAAAATAATTAGTTGAACATTGAATCCATAAAAAAGAACATTCCAAACCCCACAGTCATGATTTTTGACAGCTCTCTTTGTTAAGGGTATATCTATTGGACAGCACCACGAAAGATCCCAAATATGCTAGTTGTAGTTTGTGAGAATTTTGGATTAGGGAACTTATGATTCTGCTCATAGGCATTCATTTTTCTTTAATAAAACTTATGTTTTGAATAAAGAAAAAAATTAAAGATCAAAAGGGACTTTTTCTAGGTTTTTTATTGTGCATGGGTGGGTAGGGGGGGATAGCAGGCTTGGTACTCAGGAGACTAGGGCAATAAAGAAAGATTTTTGAAATTAATTAGGAGAAGCTAAGATGAATCTGCAAATCCTTGTCTTCTGATAGGGAACGCACAGAGGGTCAAACTTCAGCCAGTGAGAAGCATTGTGTTAAGAATCATTATCAGGACTTATTCAAGATAGAAGCTATTGAAGCTTATAATTGGTTACTGGAGGGGCCAAGGGCAAAGCCTGAGGTTTCTAAGGAGGCTTCAAGATTTGGAGATGGTGGATTATTTCATGGAGAACAATTTTGTGTAGCTGTGAAAGGGGAATAGTGAGACCAAGGTCACCTAGAGAAGGTCAGAGGATAGTTGTTTCCCAGTAGAGTCTTATTTCAGTGACTACCCAGATAGGCCAATAACAACTTCCAAGCTGTGGAAACTTAGGGATTATATGCTTTCTCAAAATTTGCCTCTTCAATTGGGAAAGGATGTAGTTAAAGAAATTATAAAGCAGTTGGTAAGAAAAGCAAGGATCCTTGTCAATTGGTGTTCTATGGGCAAGAAGGATACAGAATCAACCAAGCATCTCTTGAACCAGAAGTTTGTGGGAAAGAGGAAGAACAGCATGGTTATTTTAGTTTGTTTCCTTTGAAAGTAGAGAAACTGTAAGATGTTTGAAGAAGTAGAGCTGTTGGAGTAGCAACTCAGAAATAGCTATCCCAGATAAGAAACAAAATAACAGGTATCTGTCTTAAATAGTTTTTGGACTTCATAGAACAGCTCTGGTTTGCTGTTCTCTCTCCTTTTTCCTTACTTTTGGCTGATGTCTTAATATATAGGGTTTCAGATTCAGCGGATAATCTGCCTGCTTCCAGAAGATATGAACCCCTTTCCTTTTGGGCTTTTTCTGTTGGTCTTGTAACTTTTCCTTTCTTTGGTTAGAAATCTCATTCTCTGACTGTAGTTTATCCTTCTGCTTTTAGTAAATTCTTTCCATTGGTCAAAAAAGGGGTGATCAAATAAGTTGGAATGGAATATTCAATAATCCACTCCAATTAATTAAATATCTAAACCAATCTAAGTTACATTGTAGAATGTAATACCGAAATCATACAGGACATTCTACTCTCAATGACAAAATCTTTGCCTGAGAGATTCACTTATGTCTGGATAAATGAATACTAGGTGGCATGTTAAAAAGAAAACAATTAATAAACTGTTAAATTTAGAAAGTCGTCTCACAAAATGAGGAAAAAAAAGGAAGAAAGAGAATTCAGAAACTCAGACAGTATAATGGGGATATTTTCACACGTACCTTAAAAGACAAAATAACACCAGGTTCCAAAACTGCTCCTGACTTCATTATTACATCATTGCATACTATAGCATGTTTTAGCACACAGCCATCTTCAATTGTAACATTATCCCATATATAGGAACCTTCTATTGAAACGTTTGATCCAATAGTACACCTTTCCCCGATAACTGAATATGAAATTTTTGTGTTATCACCAATATTGGTTCCATTTCCAATGATGGAAAATGGACCAATCTGTGCAGAACGTGATTGCCCGATATCTAAAAAAAATCAAGTTGACATAATCAAGATAACTGCTTTAACAAAGAAGTAGCTTCACAAACCAAGAGATTGAACGCTATGGAACAAGGATGTATCATGAATATCATTAATGGGAAATAATCTGTAATATAATGGAAGAACTAAGGTCAAGGAAATTTTTCCTTAAAGAGTTCTCTCTTCTCATTATGCTGCCAAGACAAACATTCAAGCCAACCTACAAAGAAAATTCCCCTTCAATCATAGCTCCCCTGCCTCAAGCTTCCCTTAAATCTTCCAAAAGGGATACAACTCAGCCTCAATCGCCAACCAAAGCCAACCAGTTTGGAGCATGAAATATCCTCCCATGTGCCTTCAGTCATGCCATCCCTCATAAGAAAGTCTTATTTTTCTCCACCCAAATCACCAAATGAATCATGGGAAAATTACATGACAAGAGCACAATGCAATGCACTCTCCTGCTAAAACCCCTAAAGGAGATAATCATCATATCAATAATCTTCTCTAAGGCAACCCAAAGGCATAGGAAAAAGGGTAAAAACAAATTATCAGCTATTGCTCAGCTTCCCAAACACATTATACTTGTCCGGATTGAGGGCTTCATGAGGCCGCCTCCCTGGAAACAAGTTTTAGTGCTAACTTCCTAGAAACTAAAGAAAAAAGTTCTAACATTAGAAGGCACTTTCACTTTTGAAATTAACATAATCGGGGGAAACATCAAAAAACATAAATTCTTGTGAAAATACAAGATTTTGATGTGAATAGGTCTTTGCTATCAAAGAAACCAACATTTCTAATCTGGATTGAAAGGTGACGAATAAATTATCTACAAATGGAAAACGAGAAATCAGGCTCCTTAGCTTTTCTTATGAAGAACAGAATTTTGGTGATTTTTGACAAAATATTGCCAAAAATCAGCTTATTGGACACTGTCCATACAGAAAATGTGATGAAAAGACGACTGGCCAATCAATTGGTAAAAAATAGGCGTGTATCGATCAGACGGGGTGCATGCAGCTGCAAAATATCATGATGCATAACCAATTAATCAGTGATTTTTGAAAAAATCACTTACAATTATATTTTTTTATTTCAATTTGTACTTTTATTTTTATTTTTATTTACATTAGTTTTTTATTTTAAATTTTTCCATATTTACCATATTAATTTTTATTTTAAAAATTTATAAAAAAATTGCCAAGCACTTCACTTTAAATTTGTTATATATTTATTTTAGAGTTTTTATTTTTTATGTTTATTTTAAAATATTTATTAAAAAAAAAAAAGATAAAGTTATGGGCAAACAACTAAAATATCAAAAAAATTAATTAAAAAACAATTTTAAAGTATTTTATAAAATATAAGTTTCAAATAATAATTAATTTGACAAGATAAATAACAAATATAACTTTCAATAATTTTAATAATTTAAATAAACTAATAACAAATAGTTGTCAAATGAATTTTTTGATGAGGCTTTCAACATGAACTTCTAAATAAAATATTTCATACAAAATCTTATTTAAAAATTTTAAATGATTTAATTATTGAAATTCATAAAATTTTTGGTAGTTTTAAACTTTTTTCAAATAAATGAATTTTTAAGATGTTATTAATAGAAAAATAGGCAAAAATATGTTGATCAACAAAAATTGAATAATTTAAAGAGAATTTATATTTGCAACCACATAATCACTTCATACATCCACTTTAAAACATTAATCCTATTAACACATCCATCTAAATATTTTCAATATGTTTAAAGGCTAAAATACCTTCCTCAATGTTCTCTTCCACATCCACCTTCTTCTCTCAATTATTTTTTTCTCACTAACAAATCATAAGGTAGAATCATTTCTACAAAGCTTGTTTGGATCGTTTCAAACCTTATGCTAACCTTTCTCAAAATTGCAAAAAGAGACATAAAATAAATAGGAAGGCTAGTTATGGTGTTGTTTATTAGTGTTGGTCTAGCTTCTTTTGATAAGTATTGTCTTTTCCACAAAGCAAGACATTTTTGAAATCTTCCTTCCACCACATCCCACACATTATAAGATCTAAAAGGGGCACCAAAAGGCATTCTAAGATAACTTGTGAGGAGGGTGCCCAATTTACATCCCAAGGCCCTAGCAAGGTCCTCTACATCATTGATTAATCCTACTGGAATCAATTTACTCTTCTCCAAGTTGATTTTTAATCCTGAGATTGCCTCAAACCATATAAGAGCCCAACTCAAATGCTCCAACTTCTCCTTACATACATCACAGAAAATAATTATATCATCCACAAATAGCAAGTGTGACACCTCCTCCTTTTTGCCTTCTCATTTGCCTACTAAAAAACCTATTGAGAAGCCTCCTTCATTAGCCTTATCTAGAACATGGGAGAGAGAGTCTCCATGGACATAATGAAAAGATATGAAGACAGTGGGCAAACCTCCATAACTTAGGGAAAAAAAAAAAAAACATTAATAGAGTCCCATTCACACTCTCTAAGAAGCAAGCCATATTTAAGCACCATTTAATCCATTTTATCCATTTGAGACCAAAACCCATTTTCTCCAAAACTGCCAACAAGAAGTCTCAATTAACATGGTCAACCGCCTTCTTGATATCCAACTTACAATTGACCCCACTTACAAGGCTCTTCAACCTCATATCAATAACTTCATTTTCTATGAGGACATCTATGCTCCAGCTAGATGGGGAGTGTTGACAAGTATTTCAGAGATTTTCAGCCTTATAATTTTTATATCAACTTCCATATTTTACCCTAGTTGACCATTTTTTTTTTAGAAAATGATTATTTTAATTTCTATAAGCAGAAAGCAGATTTGTAGGTTAGCTCTTCTTGCCTAGTAGCATGTTTTAGGTTGTCTTCTCTTTGTAGTTAGGAGCCCCTTGATTTTAACAATTTGATTATTATTATTATAACTGCACGTTATGAACAGATTATATGGATTTGTTTTAGATTCTTTCTTATACAGTTTTTCTCTTTGCTTATATATATTGTACAAGCAGTGAAATAAATATAAAAAAAAAAAAAAATTATCTCCAAATCAGCAAAAATAACTTCTAATTTTCAATACAAAGACCTTCTCCTGTAAAATTCTCTCATTCCTTTCTTTCCAAAGACACCAAAAATATACACAAGAAACTAATTTCCAAATTTCCCTTTTTTCCTTCCAAAAAAAAACAACATTTGTAGACAAGAAAGAGTTCTTGACAAGTAAGGTAGAAACCAAGGAACTCCAACCAAAAAAAAAACTAGAGAGCAGTAAAGTTGTGCCACCGCCCAAGAAAGATAAATCTAGGGCTAAAAGTGTATTTATCATGCAAACAATTACGGTCATAATACCCATGTCTGCATTGTTCGTCTATAATCCAAGGCATATGGTCCTTCATAACCATGGGCATGATAGAGATGCTTAGTAGAAGCATATCAACCAACACACCAACATACAACAATATGCATATTTATTCATGCCTACTATTTTTCTAAAAGGTAGGAAATTAGTTGCAAAATATGGAGATTATTAATTAAACTCTTGGAAATGATAAAAGAGACTATGACACTCAAAGGTAACTAACATTATTGAAAATATAAAACATGCATGACAAGTATGCTTATGAAAATTCATGATTCTTTATCCAGAAGACAATTTATTATGCAACATAAGATTGTGGATTAATTAAAATATATAAAATTAGCATGAAATAAGTCTTTCATAGTCTCCTACAAGTGACTATTTAGAAAACTCACCAAAATGCTTTAACAATTCTTACCCGATGCTCGGTACATTCCCTGTCTTTCAAGTTTAGCTGCATAATTTCCCAAAAACTGAACATCTGGTACCAATGGGTATGTCCACCTTTGAATAATATCCTTACTAATGGTGTCATAGCTTCTGAAGTTATCAATCCTAGCCGCGTAATTTGAGTGAATTTCATGCGTGAAAATTTTGTATCCCATAATCTGAAAACAAGAAACTTAAGCTTAAATGATTATAAAAGGAAAAGACACTAAAATCAACAAAAAATACATATATTAAGCAGAAATTAACTCAATGGAGAACGGTAGTGATGTTGTAGGTCCTACTTCACTTCTATTTCTCCTCATGGGCCTCTTATACCATTGCCTTTATAGGTGTTCCACTCAATCTTATTCAACTTAGTTGGCATTCAATTTGTAAATCAAATGGGGAGAATAACAATGGAGGAGCTGAGTCCGATATTGAGGAGATTTTACCTTTATTTATCCTTAAGTAGGCTAAACCTTTGTGGATAACAATGAATATAAATGTATTAAAATAATTTAAGATAAATTCAGTAGAAAATTTGATAAATATAGATTGATTAACATATATATATATATAGATGAATGATATTATTATAAATTTAATGTGTTTTAATCAAATATTATTTTTCCACATTAATATTCTTTAGGTACGATCAATGCCGCCAATTTTGATATAAATATATCAATTTCTTCAACAAAATAACTTCAATATGTATATTATTGTTTCTTCTATCATTTTTGGAGTTTTCTCCAAGACTTCTATAAGTTTTGATCAATTTCTATTCCACCAATATTTTTTATCAAAATTTTCATTCATATTTCCTGATATTTCCATAAAATCCAACTACTAATATTTCCATGAAAACTAATATTTTTATCCTTGCACATATTGAAACATGTTAGCATGATGAAGAGTGACCCACCTTTTGAAAGCCATCGAAGAAGGGCTTTTGGGTTTCTTAGTTCTTTATGGTAATCTCAGCTTCATCTCCTTATAAGCTTCATGTGTATGGTGTGTAGGTTCCTATGTGCAAGTACGGTGTTTTTAATATGGGAAGTGGTCTAGGAAAAAATACCCACATTTGACCAATCAAGGGATAGGTTGATTATTGGAGACAGGTACTATCTAAGCAAAAGGAAAGAATCTACAACTCGTATTCTTCTTCAATATCAGGTGGAAAGGCATCTTTGGGCTCTAATATTTTCTCTATTCAGGGTTTCTTCGGTTTTGCCTTCATTTTCAGGAGGAAGTTTTGTGGGGAAGAGGATTTGTCCTTTTTTTTTTTGGTTGGGGGGGTTGGTTGGGTTTATGGAAGAAGAAGAATCAAAAAAATTTAGAACTAAAAGATGTATTCCTTAAATCTGGGTGTCCTTTTTTCTTTGATAGGTAAACTTTTGTCCATGTTGAGACTTAAACCTAGAAACCCTCCCCAACCCTTTACCACTTGACCAAGGCCTTAAGTTTTCTTCTTTGGTTGTTGGAAAGGATGGGTTTTGAAGCTAAGTGGATTAGCTAGATCCAGTGGTGTATTGGTACTATCAGCTTCTCTGTCCTTATTAATGGAAGCCCCTTCGATTTCTTCCAAAGTTCTCGGGGCTTGAAACAAGGGGATCCTTTATCCCCTTAGCTTTTTGTGATTGTCATGGAGGCTCTCAGTTGCTTGTTGAAGAGAGCGAGGGAGGGAGGGTTTTTGTCGGGGTGGCAGCTCAATGGTAGAGGAGGTGCGGGAGTGGAGATCACTCATTTGTTGTTCGCAGATGACACTTTAGTATTCGGTGAGCCTTCTCTTGATCAGGTGTCCTACTTGAGTTGCCTTCTTATGTGGTTCGAAGCCATGTCAGGGTTGAAGGTGAATTTGGACAAAAGTGAGATCACCTCGGTGGGGAGAGTGGCGAATGTAGAGATTTGGCTCTTGAGTTTGGTTGCAAGGTTAGCACGCTCCCGTCTTCTTACTTGGGTCTTCTTTTAGGTGCACGTTTCAAGGAGGTGGCAGTTTGGAACGGGGTTGAGGAAAGGTTGAGGAAGAGACTTTCCTTTTGGAAAAGGCAGTATATCTCCAAAGGGGGCATACTGACTTTGATCCAAAGCACTCTGTCCAGTATGTTTATCTACTATATGTCCCTGTTTTATATGCCAAAGAGTATAAGTTTGAGATTGGAGTAGATCCAAAGGGATTTTCTGTGGGGTGGTGGGGCCTTGGAGAGGAAGCCCCATTTAGTAGATTGGTCTATTGTTTGCTCAGATAAACGAAAGGGTGGTTTGGGTGTGAGGAATTTGGCGTTGTTGAATAAGGCTCTCTTATGAAAGTGGAGTTGGCATTTTGCGGTGGAGAGGGAAGCCTTGTGGAGGCAAGTTATTTGTGCGAAGTATGGGGAAGAAGAGGGCGGATGGAGGTCATGTGTTGTGAGAGGTAGTTTTGGGGTTGGTTTGTGGAAAGCGATTAGGAGGGTTTGGGATGTAATAGGCGACAATATGGTTTATTCTGTGGGGAATGGTAGGAGTGTTAGATTTTGGAAGAACAAGTGGTGTGGAGACGATCCTTTGTGTATTTCTTTTCCCTCTTTATTTGCTATATCCTTGGCTAAGGAGGCTTAGGTGGAGGATGTGTGGAACCACTCTGGAGGGGAAGTGTGGGCTCCTAGGTTCTCTAGGCGGCTTAATGATTGGGAAGTGTTCAATGTGGAGCGTTTTCTCTTAAGGTTGCAAGAAAGGAGGGTTTATAGTGATGTGGAAGATCAAGTAGTTTTGACAAAGGCAAAGGACGGAAGATTTTCTGTTAAGTCTCTATATAAGGCTTTGGAATCGGAAAAACTAGGGGATTTTCCTACAATAGTTATTTGGAACTCTTTGGTGCCTCCGAGGGCGAGTTTTTTTGCTTGGGAGGCTACATGGAAAAAGGTCTTAACCTTGGATTGTATTCAGAGGAGACGGTTCTCTTTGGCTAATAGATGTTATTTGTGCTTGTCAAAGGAAGAGTTTATTGATCACATCCTCTTGCATTATGTGCTGACAAGAAGTTTATGGAACTTACTTTTTTCCCTTTTTGGGGTTTCGTGGGTGCTCCCCTATTCAGTTAGATAAGCGTTATTGGGGTGGCTTGGGCCTTGTGTGGGAAAGGAGAGGAAGAAAGTGTGGTTTTCAGCTCCCTTGTATCTTTTTTGGTTTGTTTGGAAGGAAAGAAACAATAGGGCTTTTGAAAATGAGGAGCATTCGATTCAACGGTGTAAATCGTTTTTCCTTTGTAATCTTTGGGCGTGGACTAAGGGGTTTTTTTACTTTGGCCCCCCTTCCTTTGTAGATTTTGTAGATTGGTTAGGCTCTGGTTAAGGGGTTATTTTTTCTCTCTCTTGTATACTACCTGTATACTTTGGGGCGCGTCCTCTTTGATAGGAAACCACACATGAATATATTGATAAGATAAAATAGTACATAAGGAGGATGAGAAATCCTCCCGCCAGAATTAAAACTAAACAACACAATAAAATAACATGACACTACACCGTCTCATTGGACCTACACACTTTGGGGCGCGTCCTTGATGTGCCTTTTTCTTTTAATATATTGCTTTTTATTCATAAAAAAAAAAAGGCCTTAAGGGCTCCTTAAATATTTGTTTATGTGCTCAAAGGATGCCTTTATGGAAGGAAGCATATCTTCATAACTTCTTGGATAGGGTGTAACTGAAGTGAGTATTCCTAGTGGGTGCAAGTTACCGGTTGGGGTTGAATTATTTTACTTTGTTGGGTCTTTGTGTATGCACTTTGTACTAGGGTTCATCCCCTTTATTAACTTAATACACATCCTTTATTATCTATTAAAAATAGACATAAATGAAAATAAGGTTTCACCAAAGATCTATATATTTGACAAATTTTAGTAAACACAATATTGGAGAAGTTGAAAATTTATGTCAATCAAAGAATCGGCAACAAATATTCACCAAAGAATGACCTGCTCAAATTATGAAGTCTGGTGCATGCTTATACAGGCAAAAATATGTTCTCAAATTTTGATTTCATCAGAGAAAAACAATTCATTTCATTGAATATAAATATATATATATATATACACACACAAAGGCACAATGTATTTCTGATGCCAGCTTATACAAGCACAAATTTTGCTTTCATCAGAAACAAACAATTCTTTTCACTGAACTGTGATCTATCTCTACATATATCCATATACATATAGATATCAGAGCATATAGATATCAGAGAGCATATGTGGGAATTTGTGTGCATGTGCTGCCCATGCAAACATAAATCTATACTCCTGAATTGATCTCAAAGTAACAGAAATGAGCAAAACATACATCATCGACAAGCAATCCCTTGATGAAATGACGCCGCAGATGTTGATAGTCAAAATTGTCAGTGAAAATACTGAGAACTTCCGGGGAGCAGATGTCAATATAGCAATCCTGCAAAGAATAGATTAAGGACAACAATTTTTTTTCAAGCCATGAATCACAACAAGAAGAGAGAGAGGAAGAGAGAGAGGAAGAGAGAGAGAGAGAGAAGGAAGAAAAATAAAGAATCTGAGATAGATCTATCAATCCAAAAAATCACTTGATCGACCATAGGAAAAACTAAAACCACAAATTCAGGTTGGCTAACTTCAACAGAAGTTGTTTAGGCACGATACTCAGTTTTAATTTTCAAATGTCAAATGAAATAAATTTTCAAAACCTTCTCACAGGCAAAACAGCCCCATTATGGAGCCAACCAAGGTGATATTGTTGGACTTCCAGTTGGAACCCCAAAAGCCTAAGCTATTAGGAGCAATGCTTTTTTACTAAGTTGTTCAGTAGAAGATTGAAGGAAAAATAGAAGAGGATAACAAAAGAAAGATGAGGATTTCTAGACTGTTGCCTATCTCTGTGGTGTGTATATATAAATATAGCTTGCCTCCATATTGAGGCATAGGGTCTGTATATATAGATAAGCTTAATGCAGCGTTGCAACCTTAGCAAATAAAGATCACAATAGGAGAAAAAGAACTTGCCTGTTCAGTTATGAGATAGAAAGAGGCAACCAATGCAGCATTTCTACCTTAGTAAATAAAGATCACAATAGGACAAAAAGAAGTTGCCTGTTCAGTTATGAAATAGAAAGAGGCAACCAATTGATAATGACAAAAGCCAATACTTGAAAACCTAAGAACTTCAAACACATTATTTCTTCTATTACTTCATAAATATTTTCCTTATATCATACCCAAGTTGTCAGACTAGTTGGTAATTCTTAGAGCTAAGCACCAGAATTACAAGAACATTGAACTCATTAATAACAAAGTATAATAGTAAATTTAAAAAAGAAGCCAGAAAATGTAAAAGGATTTTTGAGGAATGAACCTGCTTGTCATTGTGGAGGGAAATTGAAGGATTGTCGGCTAGTAACATTTTCTCAAGAGATAAAGTGCCTTTCAAATGGTCTGCCTTATCCTCATAATATAGAAGCTGCTTCGTGTGAGGATCAATTGCCATAAACAGCTCATCAGTACCAAGTCGAGATTGATGAGTAATCGGAGAAGGCTTTGACCGTTTAATAACCATAGTCATTACAGCATTATTATCCTTCTTCCTTCTATCCTTATGTTCTTGAAGTGCCTGTGTAAGCGACATGTTGCTTACTGTATCTCCAGTAATTAGGACGAAGTCTCCATGTATCTTCAGATTCAAAATCAGAAACATCAGAGGTCTATGGCACACTGTTTCTCATCAAATTTTTTCCAAGAACAACAATTTCAACATGCATAAGTAAAGATCAATATCTTAAAATGGTACTAGACATACCACATGCCGCTCATAAATCAGACGCAGAGCATCGCCGGCACTGACAGAATTGTGTGACTCTATTGTGGTGACCTCAAAGTGCGGCAAAGAAACCCAATGGGAATTCTCCAAATAGTTAATAACCTGTTTCGAATGCGCACAGCAAAAGACAAAAACCTCCTCAATCCCAGCAGACTCAAGCCAAGCTAAAGTGTAGTCTATCATGGGGACATTCACCAATGGCAGCAGTACCTTCAAACACCAAATTGGAAATCCACATTAAAATGTTACTAGAGTCGAATATGAACAATCAACCCCACCTTTCAACATCAAATACAAAACACTGAACATGAATTGCAGAATAACTGAATATAATCAATACACAACCTTTCAACATGAAATTCAAAACGTCATATCAGTGATATCACAAGAATTAAGAGTTGAAAACCTAAATTGTAGAATAATTAAATGTAACCGGCAGCACCTTCCAACATCACATTCAGAACCCAGAATCACAAATATTAACACTTCAACATGAATTGTAAAACAATTGAATGCAATGAATACACCTCTAAAGATGAATTTCAAAACCCAAATCAAAAGTAATAGGAGTTTGGGCACGGATTAAGGAATAATGGAATATAAATAGTATATGTGAATAACGGTTTGTACGAGTGCGTTAGAGAGAGAGAGAGGGAGGGAGCGAGAAAGAGAGAGAGGTTTGGAAGTTTACTTTGGGGCGTTCAAGGGTGATGGGGCGGAACTTCTGGGCGAAGCTGTCCGCCAACAGAATGGCCTGAAGAGGGACGCGGACAAGCTCTTCTGCATCTTCCGAAACCCTAGTTGATCCTTTCCTCTGAACCATTTGCTTTGATTACCTCTTTTCTTGGTGTCTGAATGATGAATGATTGTATTGTATAGCTCCTAAAGAAACACAGTCTATCTGGTTTTGGGGCCGGAAGGACCAGAACGGACTCGGAGAAGTTAGATATAAAGCCAGGAGGGAGAAGGTTAAAAAGGGAGGTAGTGTTGTGGAGAGATGGAAGAGAAGCGGCAAGAGGAGTAGGATATCACGATTGGAAGTGGAGACAGAGAAAGGAAGAGCAGTATTGGGGTTGTCGTCGGTGGTGAGTAACTATGGGTGCATGGGTCTCCCACGGGTCTGAACCCTGAAGAGATTCCCTCTTCATTTCCTCCCAAAACATTTTACTCGACCACAATGCTTCCAAGAAAAAAAAAAAAAAAAAAAAACGTTTTTAGTTTTTGTTTTTTTTTAATAAAAATTTTCAAGTATTTTTTATAAAAGTAGGGTTATGGACCAACTTACGTCGTCCCGAAGGAAGCAAACCCAAGGCCAATCCAAGCGAGTTAGCCCTTAGGGTTAATAAAAAATTTTAATACTTGAAAATTTTTAATATTTGAAAAATAAAAATTTTTAAGTATTAAAAATATTAAAATCATTATCAAACGAGATGTTAAAATGCGTTTAATAATAATTTTAAAAAATATTTCTAATATTTTTAAATAATTGAAATTACAAAGATTATAAATACTTCGTTAAATTATTATCAAACCTACTCTCATAAAGTGTTTATTCATAAAATATTATAAATGATTTTAAAATATTTTTCAAAATTTTAAAAGTATTTCTTAAATTTTGTTAAATACGTAATTTTTTTTAACATTTTTTCGGTGAAACCAATTCCTAAAATCAATATCTAAAAACATCAAAATCACTTTCAAATGGATCTTCCATCTGTTTGACAGTGATTTTACGAAGCGTTTCTACATTTTCTAATACTTGAAAGATACAAATTTTGAAGTATTATAAATATTCGAAACACTTCTTAAAATTACTATCAACCGAAGTCCAAAAATTATTCAAAATGACTTGTGATGATGCTTTTTCCATTTTTATTTTTTATTTCTAAATTTTTACCATCTACATTTTTTAAAAGCAATGACAAACACAAATATATTGCATTTATAAAATTTAAAAGCTTTATTTGAATCTCATAATATTTTAAATAAAAGAAACAAACATAATTATAACTTCAACAAAAAAATTTCCTCTTTATTTTCTTAATTTTGTTAGAAATAAAGTGAGAATTTGATAATATATAATTTCTATATTTCACCATTTTTATTTTTATTATTATACGCTTAGAAAATAAGTTGATAGTATATTTAAATATATTTTATTAAAAAAATTTTAAAAAAAAAGTTTTTTTTTAGCTACATCTAATTACAAAACAATTTATTAAAAAGGACTACTAAGGAATTTTGTAATATCATTTAAAAATATCTTTCATATTTTTCATATCAGTCATATATTGAAAAAAAATGAATTTATAATGAAGATTTCTTTTCAAGAGGTACCTTCTATACTTATACAAAATTAAATTTATAAAAAATGTCTTTTGAATAAACACCTTTCATAATTCCATAAAATTGAATTTATATATGATATTTTCCATAATTTTCATATAAGTTATACCTTGAAAATCTTGTATAATTTCACTAAAATTGAATTTATATTAAAGATATCTCTTGAAGAGTTTTCATATCATTAACACATTGAAAAAAAATTAATTTATATTAAAGACGTATCTTGAAGAGACACTTTTTGTAATTTTACGAAATTAAATTTATACTAAAGATGTTTATTAAAGAGACATTTTTCACAATTTTCATGTCAACCACAAATTAAAAAAAAAATTATACTAAAGGTGTCTCTTGAAACACCTTCCACGCCAAAATCCAACATGGCAAAAATTGCTATAAATTTGAAAATATTTTATTGTATTTTTTTTTTTTTTGTTCCAAATGACCGTACTTTTATAAAAAAATCTGCTACTAGTAGAATGTTAAGTGTCATGCATATATTTTTTTAAAAATTATTATATAAAGAGAAACAGATAATAACTTTTATATAAAATAAAACAATTGTTATATAAAAAGTATGGATTGAACGCTTTTAAAAATTACTTTCAAAATTTTTAAAAATTGAAATAGTAAATTTTTTTCATACTTCAAATTTTTTTTTTTTTTTTGAAGATAAATTTAAACAAGTTATTGTATTTAATATAGGAGTTAATATCATTTTATGTTCTTAAAGAGGAAAAACAAGAAGTGTATGTAAATGACACAAACACTTCATGTTTTTTATTTTTTAGAAATTTCTATATAAAAATGATAATTCATGTATAAACGTACGAACTTACTTTATATATCAAAATTTACTTTTAAAATTTGAGATAGTATAATTTTTTAACAATTAATTAGACAAAATTAATTTGTTGTGTGCATGAATTGTTATATGTCTTGGGTGTGAATGGTATCAGAGTCACGTTCTACTTGAGAACCAAGTGGTGTTACGAGTTGGAACGGTAATTAATCACTAATTTAGTCCCGACTTAGTTGGAATTGAATTTCCTGTGAACAGCTTGGTCTGCCTAGATAGTGGTGTTTGAGGGCAGAAGGAGCATAAGTCCCATGTTGATCTGCTTGTGGTGATCCCTATTCAAAAAATTATTTGAATTGATTAAGGACAAGGTTGTGATTATTTTATGTGACAATGAGTAATATTATAAGGAAATTAAGTAGAGGTAGTTCTTCCAGGTCTCTTAGGTCCCATGATAGTTCTGCATCTGCATCAAATAGTTCTGCATATAATTTAGAAAGTTCTTCATATAAGATAAACAAATTTACAAATTCATTACCTACATCATCAGTTGCATCATCATATAGTCATCATATAAAATTTAATAATTCAAAGTTAGATGAAGAATCAAATCAAATAGAAAATCAACTAAAAAATATATCAAACTTTGTTTCAGAAATTCCTCTATTTGAAGAAGAGTTTGAGTCAAATATTTTCTCTAATCATGATAAACCTTCTTTAAACATAAATATCATTTAAAGAAGAAATATTAAAAGAAATCATTTTATTCCTGATGTAGAATTGATTAAATCAAATTATTTTTCTCCTCAAAATACTGCAAAAATAAATTATTTTCAACAAATTCCTCCTCAATTTAGAAACACTTTAAGAAAACAATATGAAAAATATATGCAACAAGTTAGGATCACTATTCCTTTTTTCCTTTGGTTTTTCAAATTTAGGAAATCCCTTAAAAGAGTTGCAACATTAACCTCAAGAAAAACAATAGAAAATTCTCCACATAATAAAAAATTATTAGATCAACAAAACTTAAATCAAGAAGAGTCAAGTAAAATTTCAAAGAAGAGTGTGGACCCCGCATTTTGCTCGATGCATTCCCACTCGATGGCGAAACTCGCTTTTTATTCTATTTGATGAAAATTTGATTTTTAGAAAAAAAAAACTTGGAGTTGCCACTTATTTTTGTTTTATTTTTTTTAAGGGAAAAATCAAATAACAAAGAAAATCCTAAGTGTGACTCCTGAAGGAAAAAAACGGGTCTGTGAAAAACCAAGTCTAGGTCTGGGGGTCAGGTTATTTATTGAGAAGGTACGGTGGTGAGCCGTAGCACCCCTCTAAGCCCGCATACGTACGACCTCTACTAAACGAATTGAGGAAATTGTAGCAATTAATTAATTAATTAATTATGGATACCAAGAAAAATAATCAATATAAAAGTCATTGTGAGAATTAATATGCACAAAAACAATGATGAAATCTAATTATAAAAATACACAAAATAAATAATAAGAGAATTATGCAAAATGATTTATTGAAATAAATCAATAAAATATATTAAAAAAAGTTTTAAAGAAATTTCAAAGGATTTTATTAAAAATGATTTTGAATTAATGAAATTCATTTATTTACTTATAAAAAGAAACAATTTATTTTATCAATTTTAATTGTATTCAATTTTCAAAAAAAAACTATTTACACTTATTGTATCAAAAGAATTCATTACAAAATTTCAATTTGGGCACAAAAATTATTTTTCACTTACTTTTACTAGAAAATAATGAATTTTTACAATTTTATTTACAAAAGTATTTAGATTCATTTTCATTTAAAAAAGTGATTTTTACAAATTATTTAAAATGACATAACTTTATTTGCAAAAGAAATTTTAATTAAAAGGAAAAAATAAAAATAAAAGTAAAAATATAAATATAAATAAATAAATAAATAAATCATCTATTTCTAAAAATGACTTTTAATCCATTTTTTAAAAAAAAAAACATTTTTTTGGAAAATTTTATTAAAAATTAATTTTTGGGACAACTTTATTTGCAAAACAATATTCGGAAAATTTTTGTTAAACAAAGAAATTTTTGAACAAATATTATTTAAAAACAAATTTTCAAATTCCATTAAAAACATTTCTTTTGGATTTTTCTAAATGCATTTTTTTGAATTTTTATAAATAAAAAATAAAATAAAATAAAATAAAAACTTTCTTTTATTAAAAATAATATTTTAAAATTGTTGTTTTATTAAAACACATTTACTGACTTCTTCCTCTCATTTAAACAAAATTTCTAGTTTGTTTGATGTTCAATTCTATACACACTCAATAAATACATGCGAACGAATATTTATATAAACTAATAAAAATAAAACCAAATAAAAAGCGAGTTTCGTCATCGAGTGGGAACGCATCAAGCAAAATGCGGGGTCCACAAAGAGTCCAGTGAAACAAAATTTAATTAAATTTTGTTTTCTTCTGCCTCGAGAGAGGTAGAGGAAACATCAACAAAATCAACAACAACATCAAAGATAGAAAAGGCAACGAGAGAATTTAATGAAACACCAAAAGTAGAAAATAAAGAAAAAACAAAAATAATTAAAACAATAAATGTAATATCTTGAAAAGTAGAAAGCAAGTATTTTTTGATGTTATAAACAAAATACAATATGAGGAAACACAAAGAAATTATTTACAAAACTTTAAAAATGTAATTCTCACGGAAAATTCAAATAAAACTGAAGAAATTAAACTTACACAATACTCAATGGATGAAAATTTTAATAGATTAAAAAAGATTTAAAAGCCTATAACTATTGAAGACTTGCAAGAAGAAATACAAAAAAATAAAAAAACAAATAGATCAACTAAAACAAGAAAATGAACAAATAAAACTAGAAAATGAACAAATCAGAAATATAATACAATATAAACAAGATTTTGTTGAAACATCTGATAATCAAGATCCAGGAATAATAATACCTAATAAACAAACACCTATAGAATCATTAATAAATACAATATCAAAAATTGATTTTCAAATATGGTATACAAATGTAAAACTCATAGTTAAAGATTTTGAAATGGAAATAGTAGTATTAATAGACTTAGGAGCCGATATGAATTGTATTCAAGAAGGATTAATTCCTATTAAATATTATGAAAAAATAGGACAAGAACTTTTTGCTGCAAATAATGGAAAATTGGAGATAGAATTTAAACTTCAAAATGTTCATATATGTCAAAATAATTATTGTTTTAGAACTCAATTTATATTAGTACAAAATATGATTGAACCTTTAATATTAGGAACTCCTTTTATTACATTACTTTACCTTTTTCAAGTAAATGATAAAGGTGTCAAAGCTACAATATTAGGAAACACCATATTTTTTCCTTTTATATATCCATTAACTAAAAATGAATTATATCAAGTCCAAAGTGATTCAATAAATAAAAGGATAAATTTAATTCAAAGAAAACAAGCTCATATAAATTTTCTATCAAAAGAAATTCAATATAAAAAGGTATAAGAACAACTTCTAGAAGATAAAGTTCAAAAGAAAATAAAAGAGATTCAAGATCTTTTTCAAAAAGAAATTTGTTCTGATCTTCCAAATGTTTTTTGGTCCAAAAAGAAACATGAGATAAGTTTGTCTTACATTCAAAATTTTGATGAGTCTAAAATTCTCACTAAGGCTAGACCTATTCAAATGAATGAAAAACTTTTAGAATATTGTAAACAAGAAATCGATTCATTAATAAAAAAGAAATTAATCAGACCCTCAAAATCTCCTTGGAGTTGTGATGCTTTTTATGTTCAAAATGCTGCTGAAATAGAAAGAGGTGTACCTATATTAGTCATCAATTATAAACCTTTAAATAAAGTATTACAATGGATAAGATATTCTATTCCTAATAAGCAAGATTTACTCAAAAGACTGCATAGCTTTGTAATATATTCAAAATTTGATATGAAATCTGGATTTTGGCAAGTTCAAATCAAAGAAGAAGATAGATACAAAACTACTTTTACTGTCCCTTTTGGTCTCAAAAATGCCCATTCTGAATTTCAAAATATTATGAATGATATTTTTAACCCTCATTTTCAGTTCATAATTGTATACATTGATGATGTTTTAGTATTTTCTAATTCATTAGAAAAACATTTTGTTCATTTAAAGAAGTTTTTCAATCTAAAGCAAATGGAATGGCATGTTATGCTCAAAAAATAAAATTATTTCAAACAAAGATTAGATTTTTAGGACATGAAATTTTTCAAGGAAAAACAAAACTGATTCGAAGGTCAATAGAATTTGTTGACAAATTTCCTGATGAAATAAAAGATAAAAAACAATTGCAAAGATTTTTAGGATGTTTAAATTATGTTTCTGATTACTTTAAAGATTTGAGAATCATCTGTGAATCTTTATACAAAAGACTTAGGAAAAATGCACTTGCATGGACTGAGCATCATACTAATTTGGTCAAAGAATTAAACAAAGAGTTAAACATTTACCATGAATTAGCATCCCTTATCCAAATGCATTGCTCATTGTAGAATCAAATACATCAAATTTAGGATATGGAGGCATATTAAAGCAAAAATATAACAATCAAGTGCATATAGTTAGATATCATTCAGGGATCTGGTTGGGCGCTCAAATAAATTATTCAACTGTCAAAAATAAGTTTTATCTATAGTCTTATGTATTTCAAAATTTCAAAGTGATTTTATAAATAAAAAATTTCTTTAAAAAATTGATTGCAAAGCTGCAAAAGATATTTTACAAAAGGATATTAAAAATTTAGTTTCAAAAGAAATTTTTGGAAGATGACAAGCTTTACTTTCAAATTTTGATTTTGAAATTGAATTTATCAAAAGAGAGTTGAATTCCCTTCCTAACTTTCTTACTCGAGAGTTTTTGCAGGGTAAGGATCCTCTTCCATCCTAATGGGTACTCCCGTTAGGCCCCAGCTTCCTTCATCATCCAAGAAAACAAAAGCTTCATATGCAATGATTTCAAATTTTCAAAATATTCATCTTACTTTTCCATTACAAACGTCAAATTCCTTTCAAGTTTTGAGTCCAGATTTTCCTCCTCTTCAACCTTCAAAAAGTTTTATTCAAGCTTCTAAATAAAAAAAGTCGATCCAGCCCTAGCACTATTTCAACATTACCTTCTCATTCTCTCTATTTTTCAATTAGTCAATATTTTTTTTTAAAAAAACCCAAAATCTTAGAAATTGCTTTCATTGAGCCAGAGTACAATTATGAAGAAATTCCTAAAATTCTTCCTTACATCTTTCCTCAAGGAGTCACCTTCAATTCCAATGATCCTTTGAAAACTCGACAATTTTATGAGTTCATTTTAGTGGACACCGATTCAGTTGAAATTACTCATAACACTGATAAAAACAATCCTTAGAGGATTGCTTTTTCCAAATGTCAAATTCTTAGAGTCATGACCATTGCTGATTGGAATAAAAAACATTTCATCTACAAGGCGTTTATTCAACCTTTCCATCCCATGAGCTACAATTATATAGATTATATGGACGTTTGGTACAATATGTTTTATTTGCAAAGCTACCAACATTCTTGGTTCATCCAATTCTCAAGAAACTGTAATACCAAATTTCCTGCTTGGTTTAAAAAATGGTGGACTTTCTTTGGTCTACTAGACTCCATATTTCCTTCTGAAATACAAGAAAAATTCAACTTCTACAAGAGGAAGACTTCATTTCAGTCTATATCTCAGCCAAGACTCCTGACGTTCTGTTCTAGATTAAGAATTTCATGGATTCTCTCATGGAATATTATCAAGAAGCAAGAGCAACCTCATCCTTTTCCATTATCTCTCTCTAGAGAATTCAACATCAAATGGTGGGACAAATTCAATCAGGATTTTGTATGTTAGCAAAAGATTTTGCAAATAATTTCAAGGCCAGGATCATCAAATTCAAAAGATTCAATTTGTAAAATCTTTTGTTGTATTTTGAGGAGAAAAGTAATTTGATTTAATCAATTCTACATGAGGAATAAAAGAATTTTTGTTAATATCTCTTCTTCTAGTGATATTTATGTTTAAAGAAGGTTTATCATGATAAGAGAAAATATTTGACTCAGACTCTTCTTCAAATAGAGGAATTTCTGAAACAAAGTTTGACATATTTTTTAGTTGATTTTCTATTTGATTTGATTCTTCATCTAACTTTGAATTATTAAATTTTATATGATGATGTAGGTAATGAATTTGTAAATCTATTTATCTCATATGAAGAACTTTCTAAATTATATGCAGAACTATTTGATGTAGATGCAGAACTATCATGGGAGTTAAGAGATTTGGAAAAACTAGCTCTACTTAATTCCCTTATAATGTTACTCATTGTCACATAAAATAATCACAACCTTGTCCTTAATCAATTCACATAATTTTCTGAATAGGAACCACCACAAGCAAATCAACATGGGACTTACACTCATTCTGCCCTCAAACACCACTATCTAGGCAGACCAAGCCGTTCACAGGAAATTCAATTCCAACTAAGTCAAGACTAAATTAGTCATTAATTACTGTTCCAACTCGTAACACCACTCGGTTCTCAAGCAGAACGTGGTTTGATACCATTCACACCCTGGACATACAACAGGTCATGCACATAACAAATTAATTCCGTCTAATGATCTCCAAGCATAAAAATAGAAATAATTATTGTCTAATTTTGTCTAATTTATTGTAAAAATTTAAACATGAAAACACAGTTCATGCACACAACAAATCAATTCTATCTAATGAACTCCAAACATAAAAACATAAATAATTGTTGTCTAATCTGTCTAATTTATTGCAAAAATTTAAACTTAAAAACACAGATATTTGAATCTAAAAATATTGTTTATTGAAAATATACCTTGATTACAGAGAGTTGTTGAATACAAGCTTGTTGATAGTAGATGGATGACTCAAAGAGATTAATACAAAGGACTAGAATTTTTTATTACAAAAGTAAGAGAGATAATTTTTTGGAACACTCTATGCTTGCACTCTTGAGCTCTTAGGATTTCCAACTCTGCCTTGTGAGAAAGTCGGCTTCTCTATTTATAGACGATGAAGTCGGACTTGAGTTGATCTTTAGTCTTGATGCTTGAAATTTTTTTGAAATCCGTCACCACGTGTAGAGACGGTTGGAGCCTTGTTTCTTGAAGTCTGTAGAAGGAGAAGAGTTTTCTTTTCCTTGTCAGGTGGCTTCAAAAGAGAATAAATTCTCTTTTTTTTTTTCCCTTTCTTCACGTAGTTTTAAAAGTTAAAGTGGTAGAGAAAAACCACTATTAACCACTATTCATGACTTTTTGATATTTTTTTTTCACAATTCTTTCTTTACATACTTTTTCAATTTTATTTATTTATTTATTTTTACTGGATAAAGAGAATTTTTTAGAACACTCTATGCTCTTTAGTTCTCAGGATTTCCAACTCTTTCCAACTTTGCCTTGTGAGGAAGTTGGCTTCTCTATTTATAAACGATGAAGTCGATCTTGAGTTTTCATGCTTAAATTATTTTTTTTGAAATCTGTCACCACGTGTTAGGAGAGCTGGAGCTTTGGTTTTTGAAGTCTGTAGAAAGAAGGTGAGATTCTTTTCTATTGTCAGAAGAGAATAAATTCTCTTTATCTTCCTTTTCTTCTCCATCATGTTGCTTTTGAAGTGGTAGACAAAAACCCACTATTTGTCACTATTCATTACTTTTTGATTTTTTTAAATTTTATTTTATTATTTTATTTTTTTTATAGAAAAGTTTGAAGAAAAATTTAATTTTGATGTTTCTCCTATCTTCCTTTCCAGGGCAGAAGAAAACAAAAATTTCTCAATTTTTGTTGTTTGTTGATTTAAATGTTGAAGAGAATGATTTGTATAATTTAATTGTTGTTGAACTTGTCTAATATCTTTATAAATTATGGGACTTTGTTCATCTTTGGTTTTTGGAATTTTGAAGGGTGAGATAGAAATTAAATTATTATCCAAATTAAATTAATGATTATTTAAGGGTGGTTGAGAACCTAATTATGAGGTTATTGTTGAAATTCTTTTTTGAACATTTTCTATGTGTTTTATTGCTAATTGATGTCCTTCTTCATTTCTTGAAGTTATAATTTGTTTTCTTTGTTTTCTAAGTAGGAAAAACCAATAGAAAAAAGGAATTGTCATTTTCTTTTGATTCATATATTTTTCATATTGTTTTCTTAATGCATTTCTAGCTTGAGGAGGAAGTGTTTGAAAATAAGCTCTTTTAGTATTATTACAAGGTGCAAAATAATATGATTTTATTCATTCTACATTAGGAGTAAAAGAAGTCTTTAATCTGTCTAATTTATTGCAGAGATTTAATCATAAAAACACAAATATTTGAATATGAAAATATTGTTTATTGAAAATATACCTTAATTATAGAGAGTTGTTGAATATAAACTTGTTGACAGCAAAGGGATGACTCAAAGAGATGAATACAAAGGACTAGAATTTTTGAAAGAGGAAATTACAAAGACAAGAGAGAGAATTTTCCAGAACACTCTATGCTTGCACTCTTGAGCTCTCGGGATTTCCAACTCTGTCTTGTGAGGGAGTTGGCTTCTTTATTTATAGACGATGAAGTCAGACTTGAGTCTTCATGCTTAATTTTTTTTTTTTTTGAAATCCATCACCATGTGTTAGGACGACTGGAGCTTTGGTTTTTGAAATCTGTAGAAAGGAGGTGAGATTCTTTTCTATTGTCAGAAGAGAATAAATTATCTTTATCTTCCTTTTCTTCTTTATCACGTTGCTTTTGAAGTGGTAGACAAAAACCCACTATTTATCACTATTCATTACTTTTTGATTATTTATTTATTTATTTATTTGACTGGATAAATACAAGGAGACAATGATACAAATGTAAACAAGTGCAATTATTGACGAAATTACTTTCATCAATTGAGTAATTTCACACTTCATTTTTTTTTTCTTTTTGAAGATAAATTTAAACAAGTTCTTGTATTTAGTATAGGAGTTAATATCATTTTATGTTCTTAAGGAGGAAAAACAAGAAGTGTATATAAATGACACAAACACTTCATGTTTTTTATTTTTTAGAAATTTCTATATAAAATATGATAATTCATGTATAAACGTACAAACTTACTTTATATATCAAAATTTACTTTTAAATTTTGAGATAGTATAATTTTTTTTAACACCTTATTCTTCTCAAATAGGTTTTGAAAGTCATTATCTTTTTAATTGTTTATAAAATAGATTTATTAATTAATATAAAATATATGATAATTAGAATGGATAAAATCAGATTATTTTGCCCCTTATAATAATACTAAAAGAGCTTATTTTCAATCATTTCCTCCTCAAACTAGAAATGCATTAGGAAAACAATATGAAAAATATATGAATCAAAAGAAAATAACTATTCCTTTTTTCTATTGGTTTTTCAAACTTAAAAAACAAAGAAAACAAATTATAACTTTAAGAGATAAAGAAGGACATCAATTAGCAATCAAACACTCAGAAAATATTTAAAAAAAGAATTTTAACAATAACTTCAGAATTAGGTTCACAACCACCCTTAAATAATCATCAATTTAATTTTGATAACAATTCAATTTCTGCATCACCCTTCAAAATTCCAAGAACCAAATATGAACAAAGTCCCATAATTTACAAAGATATTAGACAAGTTCAACAACAATTAAATTATACAAATCATTTTCTTCAACATCTAAGTCAACAAACAACAAAAATTTCTAAATTTTTGTTTTCTTCTGCCCCGGGAGGGAAGATAGGAGAAACAGAAACATTAACATCAAAATCCTCAAAATTTTCCTCAACTTTATCATCATCTTCTTCTAAATCTTTAGAACAACCTTTTATTATTCCTATAAATGCTGCAAAATCAAATATTCAATTAGCCACACCAATAGAAACAATGTTAAAAGAAATAAAAATTAGATTAGATAAACTCAATATTAACGGTATTAAGAATCAAATTCAAACTATAACAAAAGGAAAATCATAAATAAATAAATTAGAAGAACAATTCAAAATGTCTCCTGATTCAATAGAAAACCCCCTTGCAACAGTCAATGCAATTTCTAATAATTTTGTAAGTAGAAAAAATTATTATTCAAAACCCTCTTTTCCTGATATTCAATTATAAGATAGAAATTATCAATTAGCTGCTAGTTATGATGGTAGTAGTTTTTATGAATGAAATATAGATGGAATGAGTGAACATCAAATAATTAATTTACTTCAGGAAATGATGATGGCTGCTAATGCTTATAGAATCAAGACTAGTAATTTTGACTTTCATGCTGCTGGTGCCTTAGTAATAGGATTCACTGGTTTACTTAAAGGATGGTGGGATCATTATTTGAGTCAAAATGATAGAGGTTACATATTAAATGCAAAAAAGACAATAGTCAAAGAAGAAGGAACATCAGTCCAATCTTATGAAGAAGATGTTGTCAATACATTACTATTTGCAATAACAAAACATTTTATAGGAGATTCAGTTTATTTTCAAGAAAGAACTTCTGAAATCCTTAATAATCTTAGATGTCCAACACTTCAAGATTTCAAGTGGTATAAAGATATGTTTTTGGTCAAAGTTATGACAAGACATGATTGTCGAAGTCATTATTCGAAAGAAAAATTTATATCTGGTTTACCCACTTTATTTACAGAAAAGGTTAGACAAAGAATAAGAAATATTCATAATGGTAGAATTCCTTATTAGTCATTAACATATGGAGAACTAATTACTTTTGTTAATAATGAAGGATTAGCCCTTTGTACAGATCTTAAATTAAAGAGTCAAATGAAAAAAGAAAAACAAGATAGTAAAAAAGAATTAGGAAAATTTTGTTCTTATTATGGTTATGATACAATAGTTGCCCCTTCAAAAAGAAAAAATAAACAAAATAAAATAAAAGGTAAAAAACCATATACAAAGTCAAAATTTCAAAAGAAGTTTGTAAAATCTACTCCTAATAAATCAAAATCTTCAAATAAAACAACTTTAAAAAAGAAAACACCAACATGTTATAAATGTGGAAAAGTAGGACATTACTCAAGAGATTGTCAATTAGAAAACAAGATCAATTCATTAGAAATAAGTGATAAACTTTAAAATTTAATGATAGGATTAATGATTGATAAAGAAAATGAAGAATCAAGTGAAAATTATGACTCAGAAGAAGATAATCAAATACTAATAACACAAGAAATATCAAGTGAATAGTCAAGTCTAGAAGAAGAATCAGATAATCAAAAAGATTGTGATGGTATTTGTGCATGCTCATATAAATCAATAAATGTGATTCCAAAATATTCAAAAACTCCTTTTAATATCAATATTCAAAATTATGTGCCTCTCATAAACTTAATATATTTTCAATTTTGGTATGATAAAGACAGAAACATTAGATATTTGTTTTATTCTTCAATAGAGATACTAAAATTTGAATTTTGTCTACAGATGGAGCAAGAAAGGATTACATTTGGGAAATTTACTCTTCCAGTAATTCCTAAAAGTAATCTGTCATTCAGGATTCATAAAGATATAGAAGGACAGATCACAAAAATGCATTTTAGACGACCTCTAGAATGCAAAAAGTGATATTCAAAAGTTGGAAGCTTTAAATGCCTTATCTTTTCATTTTAAACAGTTAAATGATAAATTAGAAAGTTTTTCTAACCCTTCAAGTTTTGATATACATTGCATCCCAATGGATACAGATCTTGAAAATTTCATTTGCAGGGAAAAAGCAGAAGAATCCAAAGATACATTTTCAAAAGCTTTTTAAAATAAATTTCAAAAAGAACTTTCAAATCAAAATGAAGATTCAAAACTTTATGAGGAAAGCCAAGAATTTCAAATTTCTAGATTTTCATTTTTCAAGCTAAAAAATTTGGATCTTCTTCAAAACATTAGACGGATGATCAGTGAAAAGGCTGAAGCTACAGGGGAAGCAAAGTAAGAGCATATCATGCAATTTCTTGCTGACTGTAGCACTTTTGGAATTACTATTCAAGGGATGAGCTTCACTTGGATTTCTTATTATGACAACACTTACAATAATTGTCAAAAGATCGATCCCTTGTGTAAGGAAATTCCATTAGAAAGGCATGATTGTAAGTGTGCTCTTACTTACAGTATTTGCAAAGCCAACATTGACCTAGACAGCTATAAACCAATAATCATTAAATTCAACAATGAGTCAATAGAACTAACTCCTTCTCTTCTCATGGATTATGGAGTTCTTTATCAACTAGTTTTTTCTCATCTTGATCAAACCGATGGATTTGGAAGAAAATTAGCAGTCTATGTTTTAAATGCCTTCATTAGGGATTTTAAATCAGTTGAACTCATCATAGAAATCAGACCTCCTGAATGGTCGAATGATGGAGGAGTTTACCCTGCTCAACACCTCATCCTTCTCAAAGCCAATCAAAGAAAATATCAATTGTTTGGTACAGAGGCCCTTGGCCTTGTACTAAACTCATCCTTAAAAAACAAATCAGACATTGGAGGTCAAGAATGATTTCAAGAAATCTTGATCATGAGATTTATAGTTCTTCTAACTATAATCTCATTACTGAAGACAACATTCAAAAAATCATTTCTTCAATCAATCTTCCAGAAGTCCCTCTTCTTTTCCAGACTCAATTTACTTATCTTGTTGATAAGTACAAAAATGAATATGTTCTTGAAGAAGAAGCCAGACAAACTTTTGAAAAATATCTCTTAGAAATGCTCAGTTAAGAGATATCAAGAATCTTTTGTACATTTGTAATTATCCAGTAAAAAAAAAAGAGTATGTAAAGTCTGAAAGTGTGAAAAGTTTGTATATTAAAAAAAAAAGAAAAAAAAAGTGAATAGTGTTGAATAGTGTGAATAGTGTTGAATAGTGGGTTTTATCTTCCACTTTATCCTTTAAGGCAACGTGGAGCATGGGAAAAGAAAACGAATATTTTCTCTTCCAAAGTAATCTGACAAGAGCAAAAATTTCTTACCTTCTTCTGTAGATATAATTTACCAAGGCTCTAGCTGTCCAGACATGTGACAGATTCAAAAATTTTCAAGAATGAAGAAAATCTCAAGTTCGAATCCTCGCCTATAAATAGAGCTGAGGGAGCGGATAAAGCTTCAAGAGAGAGCTTAGAGAGTGCAAAAAGAAAGTGAGAAATTGAGAGTTCAAAAATTTTTCTCTTGTAATTTTTCTCTGTTGTATTCATCAACTTGAGTCATCCCTCTGCTATCAACTAGCTTGTACTCATCAACTCTATGTAATCAAGGTATATTTCAATAAACAAAAAATTTCAGATTCAAATATCTGCATTATTATGTTTAAATTTCTGCAATAAATTAGACAGAATTAGACATTAAATATTTCTTAATATATCCTATAAATTATTGCTATAGTTTGAGCTTCTTCTACAAAATTCATATTTTTAGTTTTAATGTTTAAGGTTAAACTTGAAAGAATACTTGGGTCATATATATTCATGGAAAAGTTTGGAAAACAATTAAAATAAACGGGACCATTGGCAAGGTTTGAATCAATCATGCTAAGGACAGAATCAGTAAATCTTGTTGACCTAGCGTCTCTTAAACAAATAAAAACAGGAATATTTAGACCTAGATGGAACAAAGGTTTTATGGCAACTTGATCTAATCCTTTATGAATATAATTAAATTTCTTCCTATGATGATTAATAGAGTTTTGACTCAATAATTGAAGACTTTCTAAATTTTGATTAAGAGATATAGTTTTTTCTTCAGTTTTTATTGAATAATTTTGACTAATTTCAAAATTTCCTTGTTGATATATTGTATTAATTTTCATGTGAGGAATTGACCAATTATTTAATTGATTTTCTATCTGTGCTATATTTATTTCTTGTTTACTACCTCTACTTAATCTCCTTATAATATTACTCATTCTAACAGAAAATAATCACAATTTTATCCTTAATCAATTCAGATAATTTCCTGAACAAGGACCACCACAAGTGGATCAACACGGGACTTACGCTTATTCTGCCCTTAAACACCGCTATCATAGGCTGACCAATCCGTTCACAGGAAATTCAACTTGAACTAAGTCAGGACTAAATCTGCGATTAATTACTATTCCAACTCGTAACACCACTCGGTTCTAAAGCAGAACATGACTCTGATACCATTTACACCCAGGACATACAACAGTTCATGCACGCAATAATTAATTATGTCTAATGATCTCCAAGCATAAAAACGGAAATATTTAATGTCTTAAAAAAGTTCTTGTATTTAATATAGGAGTTAATATCATTTTATGTTCTTAAGGAGGAAAAACAAGAAGTGTATATAAATGACACAAACACTTCATGTTTTTTATTTTTTGGAAATTTCTATATAGAATATGATAATTCATGTATAAACGTACAAACTTACTTTATATATATCAAAATTTACTTTTAAAATTTGGGATAGTATAATTTTTTTTAACACCTTATTCTTCTCAAATAGGTTTTGAAAGTCATTATCTTTTTAATTGTTTATAAAATTGATTTATTAATTAATATAAGATATATAAATTAAAAGATTTTGTATGAATATACTTTCTATTTTTGTTTTTGAAAATGAGAACTTATATATAAAAATAGAAACTCTTAAACAAAAAATATGAATTTATCTTATATCTTTAAAAATTATTTAAAAAATTTTTTAAATTTGAGGTCAAAACTTTTTTGGGTTAATTTCATCAAATTTATTTTTTTAGAGGGATTTTAAGTAGAAGTATTTTAGATGGAAGGGTTTAATAATTCTTTAACAATTAAATTTTAATATTTTAAAAATAAAATTTATATATGAAATATATTTATAAAATTTTAAAAATAAAATAAAATTTATATCAAATTTATACACTAAACCTCAGGGTTTCGATGAAATTAATCCTAAATTTTTTTAATAACTCGAATTTTAAATTAATTTTTAAAAACTGTTACATTTTCAATCCAAGTTGTCAAGAGTTGTTATATTTCATATGCTATTACTTTTTGTTCGCGAAATGACATTGGGTTCAACTTTAGTTGGCTTCTTCCACAACATTAGAAATCAGTCCACTAACAGCCCAATAGTTCAAAATTTGGGCCGGCCCAACCCCGGCCCACTATCACCTAACTGATCTTAAACCCACGTTTACACCTTCAAAGTTCAAAGTTCGCTTGCAGCAAGGTGGGTCTCTAATCTATACACAAAAGCATTCAAGCATTTCTCGAAACGCTTTGATTGAAGGTACTGTTCCAATCTACATTCCCAGTTCAATCAATCGCCTTCTTGGTTTGATACAATCTTTTGGATGCTGGGAAAATAATGAGAAAATGTAGGAAAATTTTGAATCGTGAATTTTTCACCATCTAGGACTCGAGAATACACAAAATGACACTTTACGTAGAACACGATGACTCTCTGACTTAGTTGATCTGATTTTATTTTATTGTTTGCTTTGGATTTTTGGCAGCAAAAAAAGCGAGAGAGATAACACATGAATCAAAATATTGTTTTTTTTTTTAAATTTTATTTTTCTTCATTTTCATGGCAACCAAACTGAGGGTTGGATTTCACCCTGAATGCTTTATAACTTGGGACTGCTATTGCTGGAAGTTTTGAAATCTAGGCTTTCTCTTTGAACACAGCCGTGTGAACTGTTGCTAGTTCCTACAGCTCGGACTGAAATTTCTGGATTGACCATCTTTGCTATTTGGGAATGCTTTCTTGTATAAAAATAGTTTTTTTCTTAAATGCAGAGAAAATACGAGAAAAACAATTACAATTTTGAATTGTAGAACTTTTACCACCAAGGATTCGGGAATACAGAAAAAAGTGACTTAAAACTCACACTGCCAAGTTGATCCGGTTTTATTATTATTATTATTATTGCTCCAATTTCTTGGAAACCAAACATAGGGCCAGTGTTTCTTTTGAATGCTTTTATCTTGTCAATGCTATTGCTGAACAGTTTTTAACCCTAGGATTTCATTTTGGACTACAACTCAAGCTAGAATTTTGAGAACATTATTTTTGGATTGAATTAACATTCACTAATTTTACTATGGAAACGTAAATGGTTCCTATCATGCTACCAAATGAAACCCTCTAGAAAAGGGGGGTGGGGAGCAACAAAAAAAAAGGTAATCTGTTATCTAGGAAGAGAATGAAAAATTTTAAAGTGTAAAATAAATAAAATGAATTTAATTTTATTAATTATAGCCAATAAATAATATAAAGGTGAACTTGTTATGATATTTAAGATGGATTTATTATGATTGCATGAGGTTGAATAGTAAAGATCAAGAATATAGGAGGAAATAAGTGATGTAACAGGGGTACTTCGGAATGAAAAAGTCCACTAATTTTTTGTGCTTTTATATATAATATAGATTTATCGCTTGTGTTGAAAGAGCTGGTGGGATCTACTCAATTCTGAAACCTAGGTTGCTTGAATCCTCGAAACCTCCCTTGACTTGACATCTCTCTCTCCATTGTCCTTGCAAATTTTTCTTCTCTGTATCTTATCATCAAGCTTAAAGTGCTACCTCAAAATCTCAGATCTCTCACCGTTTCTCATCAATAGTTTTGATTCTTGTTCCAATGCTGATCTGATTGCTTATTTGAGATGTGACTTTTGTACCACTCAGCTTTTACTACTTATCTCTAATTTTTTTGATAATGGAACATTCATCTGTTACAATTCTTGTTTGTGACACCATTTTTGATATGCTTGCTTCTAGATTTCTCATCACTCATCTTGGCTTGGAATTGAATGGACCACTTTTCTCATTTGAAATCTTATTTGGGTTTCTCCATTTCTTATATCTAGTTTTGATTTTGATTCTAATGGAGCACTGATCTTGTTTGATTCTTATTCGGGTAATGATTTCTTAAAAGAAATGTGTGGCCAGTTCAACATTTTGTTTGCATATCATTGCACGGTTGGAAGGAATGACGGATCATCCCAATGATGATATATGATGTGAAACAACACTATTTCAATATTGTTTTAGTAATAAAGATCTTGCACTGTCTTGTATTGGCCTCTGTTGGGATACTTAATCTGGGAAAAAAAGTTATATGGTGAGATATGATATGGTATTTAGATAATGTCTTTATCTTTTGTGAGATATATGTATTTATATTTTTAAAGTTAAATGTTTTGGCTTTATGCAGATAGTGTACTGGATCAATAATTGACTGGTACTCATGAGAACTGCTTGAGGCTATCAACAAGGTAGCCTTTGTGTGTGTGGGTGTTTTCCTTTTTTCCCCCCTATTTTGTTTGTGCGTTTGAGTGTGTTTTTTCTTTCTTTTTCCTTTTTCATTTCTAGGATTGCATTATAGATCTTTGTTTAGGTGCTAAATCCAAAGAACGCTGACTTGTTTAAAGTAAACTAATATATCATTTGGCTGAAGTTTTCGAACTGCCTTTCATGTTTTTAGAAGCAAAGGAGGCATCTACTTTAACCTTTGAAAGGAAGAAAAAGTACTTCCAAAATGCCATTAAAAGGTACCAAACAAAGCTTGAAATGGAAGCATTCCTTCTCTTCACAGGTCACAATTTCAATGAGGTTTTGAGTGTTTTTTTAATTATTATATTTATATTTTTCTGACCTGAGTCTAACTCATCAGGAATTGCAATCTGGGTAATGATGACTTTTCCCCTGTTTATGACTTACATTAGAACTGATCTGTAGTTCTCCATACACTACTTAATTCTGTAATATTTTCCTACAATTGCAATGGTCAATGAAGTGTGTATATTGATCAAGTTGTAAGATAACATGACAACTTGTATCTATTTCTTTTGTTTGGTATCTAGTTGATGCTGTTTGTAAGCAGTTTTGGCTAACTTGTATCTGAATTCTTCTTTGCTAATTGTCATTTTTCCTGTTCTTTTGGCATAATTTTGTCGATGCATTAAATTTTGTCAAGAATTCAGTTAGAAGAAGAAAATATTATCTTGTATCTCTTTAAGGCTTTCTTTCATCGTATCCTTTTGTTCTAGTCATGGAAACCCTAAGTTATCTAATTGAAAAGGCCAAGCAAGGAGGTTTCATTAGTGGTTTCAAGGTTGAGGGCAAAGGAGTTGAAGGGATACATATCTCATACCTCTTGTTTGCAAACCATACGCTTTTATCTTCTATTTTATGAGGTTAATATTGATTAGTGGAAATATTAGAAGTGGAATGTCACTTGATTGAGTTGGTATCAGGTTTTAAAGTAAATATGCAAAAAGGTGAAAATTTTTAGGGGGGGAAGGTGGAGGATGTGGATAGAATGGCTTCTCTTTTTAGTTGTAAGGTGGGGAGATTTTCTACTTATTATCTTGGTTTACCACTTGGGCAACTCATAAGTCTTGTGATGTGTGGGATTAAATGGAGGAAAGGTTTAAAAGAAAATAAGTTTCTTGGAAAAACTAGTACATGTACAAAGGATGAAGACTAGCCTTTATTAAGAGTGCTCTATCAAACCTTCCAATCTATTTATATGTCTCTCCTTTCAATTCCTAGAAAAGTAAGGATCAAATTAAAGAAAATTCAAAAAAACTCTTTGTGGGGAGATATTGGGAAAAGAAGAAAGATTCATCTCGTAAGTTGGTCATATGTGTTTAGACAAGAAGCATGGATGGTTAGGAATAAGAAGCTTGGAGGTCCTTAATCTAGCCTTGCTAGACAAATGGTTGTGGAGGTCTATGATATCCGGATCCTTCAATTTCACCTAATGTTGTCATGTTGACATGACATGACATGGGGTTTGGGTATGAGATCCTTGTTAGACACGCTTATCTTACTTTGAGTGTGGCTGTTTGATTTTTTTATTGATATCCTTTTATGCTTTCAACTTTCTTAGTAACAATTATATTTGAGAAAAAGAAGAGCTGAAAAATGAATTTTTATAAGCATATTTAGAGATAAGGGGGGAAAACAAGGATTGGAATGACGAAGTTTTTTGAAGTGGAGAAAAAGGCTTTCCAGGTAAAGTTTGAAGGCTCCAATGAGGGAACTTGGATTTTAATAACAGAGAGGAGTCGAGGTTTTGTTGTCTCAATAGGTTTTGGAAAGGAGAAGTTGGAATGGTTGTTGAAGCATTTGAAGAAAGCTGTGGAGTTGGAGGTTTCCAGGGGTTTTATTTGAAAGATTAGGGGCAAGACTAGGACTCATTTGATGGAGATTTGTTTCAATAGTAGAGGGATATTCATGAAAATTACAGAATTTGTTATAAAGAGGACCCTTAATTCTAGTTGTTCCCGAGGGTGTTAAAGGCAATGGGTGGGAAGCCCTTAGGAAGGCGATTTCTTCAGTGCAAGATTTGTTTGATCAAGCTGTAAGAGCCTAGCCTCGAAGGAGACGATTGAAGATTCTCAGGCGAGTAAGGACATTTATAGAGGATGTCGGTCTTATGCAGATGTGGTTGCAGAGGAAGGACCTAGGAACGGAGCTTTGTTTCTAATTGGAAAATGGGCCAGAGCTGTAATTTGCGAAAGTAAAGGAAAAGTTCAAGATTGGTTTTACGTAGGAAAAGCTATTGCAAGGATGATGGGTACGAAAGGAATGGTGTCTGTAATCCCTATTTCCGCTTACAAAGGGTGTATTTTTGTGGATTCTGCAAGGAGAACTGATTGGTTCCAAGATCAGGGGAGTTTAACAGTGAGAGGAGGGTCTATTTTTCTGAGGAGATGGTCGCCAAGAGAAAATACGGTTGTACTCAGAAAATTTAGAAGGATTGGTTAGAACTAAGAGGTCTTCCTTTTCATTTGTGGGACGAGGATCAACTGAGATACATTATGAAGAAGTGGGGGAAGGTAACGAAGGTGGCACGGGACTCTTTGAAGCTTGTAGACTTGTCGAAGGTAAATTTGTGGGTGGAGATGCTTCCAAATGTCGTGTTACTTGTGCTGCTAGAGGTGGAAGATGGGGCCTGGTCATTCATGGTTGCAGTTTCAGTCATTGGAGAAGTTTAAGAAGACGACCTTTTCAAGTCTGAGTCAACTCGTAGCAAGGACGAGTCGATGTCAATGGGAGGTTGCGTCTCTCAGAGGCCAAATGATGTTGAGGGGCTACGTGCTATTACTAGGGATAATGAACGCTACAGTTGGAGGCCTCTTCCTTGCTCCCGTTTTCGTTCTTCAAGTTCAAATCTGGCTTCCAAAACAGAGAAAGGCTGGGGAGGGAGTCTCTTGGGCCCAGTGGTGGGAAGTAATATCGGGCCCACAAAGCCAGATGCCTTGTTAAAAGCCCGTTCTGTTAGGGCCCAGTTTGGGGTGAAAATTTTTGGGCCTCCTACTGATCCAACCCACGAAATAGAAGCAAGGTCTTCTAAGGGAGGCCCTGTAGCGCTTTCGTCCTCAAAGCTTCAGTGCTCAGATTCTTCCGCAAAGGAGGTCCTGTCGATTGTAAACTCTCAAGAGTCGTCAAAGATAAAAGGCCCCTCAGTCTCTACAAGGCGCAAAGTAAGAAGCTAGCCTCCGAGCCTAAAAGTATCGCCTTTTGCACCGAAACGTAAACTAGATGGGGGTGTTTCGGCGGAAGCAAATCTAGCCATTTTTCGAGGCAATTCAGTCTTCAATCAGAGCGTTTCTTCTTCTGTTCCAGAAATTTTCAAAGATTTCACTGTGGAGACAGAGGGAGACAAAGGCCTTTCACGTTGCAGTTTGGCAAACAAGGTGTGTCTTCCTCTCTCAGCTTCCTTTGAGAAGGGCCATTCTTTGGCTGGGGCTTTTGTTCCAAAATCTCTTCCCGTCTCCTCTGTTTCTGCTTTTCACTCTTTTTGGTGCCACCTCATTTCTTTGATTCCGCTGGAGTCAAACATTGCTTCTCAGGTTGTTCCCTTTTCGAATTTTCGTGGTGATGAGTTTAGTCGTCTTGTTGGCATGCCTTTTTTGGGAAGGTGTGGCGTCCTTCTTAGAAGCCTTTAACCAAAATTTTAGACACTGTTCTTTCCTTAGGGAACCACTTAGTAGCCTAGAGGAGCTTTGTGTCTTAGGTTGGGTGTCGTCCCCAGAGTTAGAACCTCCCACCCTCCCGTTGGATGGTTTTCAGATTGAGGGCCTCACGCCCAAGAAGATGGTCAAGGTTCAGTCGGTTTTGGAAAGTTTGAGGATTAGAATTGTCAGAGATAATGGAAAAGGTGCGGCAGTAGAGAGTATGAGTACTTTTTCTGCGGACAAGGTCTTTTTCAGAAGGAAGAGAAAAACTGGTTGTGGAATCCAAGGAGAGGCTTAGGTCTGGTTGCAGTTTGTGCTGGGTTTTTTTTGTTTACATGAAGATCTTAAGTTGGAATACAAGAGGGTTAGGTTCCAAGAAGAAAAGGAGGATTGTCAGGAATTTTTTAAGTTCTCAAAATCCAGATGTTGTGACGCTTCAAGAAACAAAGAGAGAAATTTAGGATAGGAGGTTTGTGAGTAGTGTTTGGAAAGGTAGAAACATAGAGTGGGCTGCTCTTTTTGTTTGTGGGGCTTCAGGGAGGATTGTGATTATGTGGGATTCAAATAAGTTAAAGTGTACAGCGAAGGTGTTAGGGTCTTTCTCTGTAACTTTGAAGTTGAATTCTGGTGAGGAAGGGTCTTTTTAGCTAACTTTAGTGTATGACCTGAATAAGCCTTTGTGGAGGAGGGATTTTTGGTTGGAGCTTCAAGACCTATATGGTCTGACTTCTCAATGTGGTGTGTAAGAGGGGATTTTAATGTAATTAGGAGGATCTTTGAGAAACTGGGTGATTCTAGGTTAACATTCAACATGAGGTGTTTTGGCGAGTTTATAAGGGAGAGTGGTTTGTTGGATCCCCCTTTAAGAAATGCGGCTTTTACTTGGTCAAACTTGCAAGTTGCTTCTATTTGCAAGAGGTTGGATAGGTTTTTTTTTTTTCTTCTGAGTGGGATTCTTTTTTCTCTCAAAGTCTTCAAGAGGCGCTTCCTAGATGGACCTTAGATCATAGCCCAATTTGTTTGGAAACTAATCCTTTAAAATGTGGTCCGACTCTTTTCATGTTTGAGAATATGTGGTTGTTTCATCCTGAGTTTAAGGAGTTTAGAGATTGGTGGCAAGAGTGTACGGTTGAAGATTGGGAATGTCACAAGTTCATGAGGAAATTAAAGGTTGTTAAATCAAAGTTGAAAGATTGGAATAAAGTGGCCTTTGGAGATTTAAGAGAGAGGAAAAATTTCATTCTTTCGGACTTAGGTAGAATTGATCTAATTGAACAAGAAGGGAATTTGAATCTTGATTTGTTATCAGAAAGGACCTTAAGAAGAAGGGAGTTAGAGGATTTGTTATTAAAAGAAGAGGTTCATTGGAGACAAAAATATAGGGTCAAGTGGATAAAAGAAGGGGATTGCAATTCTAAGTTCTTTCATAGAATGGCTAATGGAAGGTGAAGTAGGAAGTTAATTAAGTCTTTGATCTCTGAGAGGGGGGTGACTTTAAGCAACGTTGAGGTTATCTTTGAGGAGATTGTACATTTATTTGGGAAACTCTATTCCAAGCTCGAAGGTGTTTCTTGGAGGGTTGAAGGGTTAGATTGGGTCCCTATTTTTGGAGAAAGTGCGGTTTGGCTGGATAGGCCTTTCTCTGAAGATGAGGTACGATTGACAGTTTTCCAATTGAATAAGGAAAAGGCCCCTGGTCTTGATGGTTTTACGATTGCAGTATATCAAGAGTGTTAGGATGTGATGAAAGAGGACCTCATGAGGGTGTTTATAGAGTTCCACACCAATGGGATAATAAATCAAAGTACAAATGCGACTTTCATTGCTTTGGTACCTAAGAAAAGCCAAACTTTTAAAATTTTAAATTATAGACCTATTAGCTTGGTTACAAGTTTATATAAGATAATTGTTAAGGTCTTATCTGGGCGTTTACGCAAAGTCCTCCATGAAACAATCTTTGGCTCTCAAGGAGCCTTTGTTGAAGGGAGATACATTCTGGATGCTGTGTTGATAGCCAATGAAGTGGTGGATGAGAAAAGAAGGTCAGGAGAGGAAGGGGTGGTTTTCAAATCGATTTTGAGAAGGCTTATGATCATGTGGATTGGGGCTCTTTAGATCATGTGCTAGAAATGAAGGGGTTCAGCCTGAAATGGAGATATTGGATAAGGGGTTGTTTGTCTTCATCAAGTTTTGCAATCTTAGTTAATGGGAATGCAAAGGGTTGGGTTAAGACCTCTAGAGGTTTGAGATAAGGAGACCCCCTTTCTCCTTTCCTTTTTACTTTAGTAGCAGATGTTCTGAGTAGGTTGATGATCAGAGCAGAGGAAACTGGGCTAACTGAGGGTTTCTTTGTGGGGAGGGATAGGACTAGAGTGTCTTTGCTATAGTTTGTAGATAACACCATTTTTTTCTTTAAAACCTCTCTGGAACATCATCAAAACCTCAAGATTATCCTTTTGGTTTTTGGGCAGGTATCAGGATTAAAAATCAATTTAGAAAAAAACACAATTTCAGGTATTAATACAAGGCAGGAGTTGTTGTCTAGTTTGGCCTCGGTTTTTGGTTGTAGAGTGTCAGAGTGGCCTTTGTTTTATTTAGGTTTTCCATTGGGAGGGAACCCAAAGACAATAGGATTTTGGGATCCGGTGGTTGAGAGAATTTTGACGAGGCTGGATGGTTGGAAAAAGACTTTTTTGTCTTTGGGAGGGAGGATTACTTTAATTCAATCAAGTCTGTCTCACATCCCTAGCTACTTCCTCCCCCTCTTCAAAATCCCAGTATCAATAGCCTCAAAGGTTGAGAAGCTGCAAAGGGATTTTCTTTGGTCTGGGGCGGGGGAAGGGAAGAAAGATCATCTTATCCGATGGGATGTTGTTTGTAGGCCAAAGGAGTTGGGAGGTTTGGGTTTTGGGAAGACTTCTTTGAGAAATATTGCTCTCTTAGGGAAATGGCTCTGGAGGTTCCTTAGAGAAAGAAATGGTCTTTGGCATAAGGTTATTGCGAGTATTTATAGGACACATCCTAATGGATGAGATGCCAACATGGTGGTTAGATGGTCACATAGATGTCCTTGGAAGGCTATTGCTCAAGTTTTCCAGGATTTCTCCCTTTTTGTCCGCCTAGTGGTGGGGAATGGGGAGAGAATTCGTTTTTGGGAAGATCTTTGGTAGGGTAACCAAACTTTGTGCTCTCAATTGGCTGGTCTTTATAGAGTTATTTTTATGAAAAACCTCATTGTCTCAAATGTCCTTGGCAATTCTTTTCCATTGTCTTGGAATTTTAATTTTCGTCGCAATCTTACTGATATAGAAATTGATCTCCTTCAGAGATTAATGTCCTCCCTTAGTTTAGTTCTTTTTTCTCATTCTTTGACAGATTCAAGAGCTTGGTCTTTGTCATCATCAGGCTTGTTTTCAGTGAAATTTTTTTTCTTGGCCTTGTCAAAAGTCTCAAATCCTATCTTGTTCCTTCCGGCCAAGTTTTTGTGGAGTTCAAAAGCCCCCTCAAAGGTTAAGGCCCTCGCTTGGTTAGTAGTACATGGGAAGGTAAACACCAATGACAAGTTGCAATTTAGAAGACCCTACAAATCCCTCTGTCCTCAATGGTGCATTCTTTGCAAAGAAAATGGAGAATCGATCGACCACCTTTTTCTTCATTGTCCTGTTAACATTGGACTCTGGCACAAGCTATTCAATCTAGTAGGTTTGGCTTGGGTCCCTCCAAGGAGTATTGTGGACATGATGGTTATTGCTTTTAAAGGTTTGGGGAATTCATTAAGAGGCAAGACACTTTGGCAAATCGCTTGCCTTACTTTGTTATGGATGGTGTGGCAAGAGAGAAACAATAGGATTTTTGAGGATAAGGGGGGAGAATGGAAGAGATGTTATGGGACTTGCTTCTTTTCTATTCCTCTCTTTGGGCCTCTTGTACTACATCTTTTAGCGGAGTTCCTCTTAGTGTTTTACAACTCAACTGGACTGCGGTTTGCGCTTCAAAAGTTTGAGAGTGTTGGGGTTTTTTTTGTTTTTAGTTTTCTAAAGTTGGGTGTTTTCTCTTTTGCTCAGTTTTTGTTTTTGTGGGAGAGACTTCTCATCATTCTCTTGTTTTTTTCTCTTTCTCTTGTATCTTTTCTTCTTTTAATATAAATTTCTTCGTTTCTGATAAAAAAAAAAGAACAAAGAAAAAAAAGGGAAAAGTTGAGATCTTTTAAAAAGGATATTTTCACTTTGAATTTATTTTTAATTGTTTTTCTTTCATTATAACATATTCTAATACTCGTACGTGTTTTTTGGATCCTTCTTAGCTGAGTCCCTCTATCCTAAAACTTAAGTGTGAAGGATTAGTCACCTTGACACATACCTACATCTGACATTCATACTTGAACCCTTGCAACATAGGTGGAGGTTAAAACGCTTTTGAGAGGGTGAGCTTGTGCAGGAAGACCATCCATGGAAAATTCAGAGAGTTGGAGGGGGAATGGAGAACCTTATGTGTTGAGAGTAATATAGTATTTCCCAACTAAAGAGATTTAGGGATCCTGAGCTCCTCTAAGAATGTGTTTTTTTGCATGGGAGGAACTTAACGTAGATATTTTATTGAATAGGGGTGGCCAATGGTCAATAGATGCAACCTTTGTAAATGTTAATGAAAAATCAACTGATCATATCTTGATTATTGTGAAAAGATAAGAGTATTGTGGACTTTTCTCTTAGTAGTATTTGGCTTGAAATGGGTGTTTCCAGCTTCAATGAAAAACCTCTTCCTTTAGTGGAAATTTAAGGGGCTGGATAAGAATAGAAGAACTATCTAGCACATGGCTCCGGTTTGCTAGTTTTGGTGTACATGGAATGAGTGTAACCGAAGGATTTCAATGAAGAAGTGTTCTCAAATCAAGGATTGAAGGATTTATTCATTAAATCCTTGTTGAAGTGGTCCCATGCATCATTGTAATTGGAGTGTCTCTCCATTTTGGATTTCTTAGATTCTCTTCCTTGTGGATAGCTTGGCTTGTTTTGTATAGTGTTATTGGACATCTCTTTTGGTGTTTGTGTTGTGATGTTTTGTGTATACTATCCGTATGTATAGAGCGTGCCCCCTCTCTTTGGCACTTTTTTAATAAATGCTCTTATTGTCTATAAAAAAAAGTCATATCTTTGAAGCTATATATGCATCTATAAGATAGATAAAAGGATAACAATCTGTCAGTAGTCCCAGAAGAATTCTCAGTCTCTCAAAACAGAGAAGGGCAACAGTGTCCTTTCCAGATCCAGATGACAAAGCTTTTGGGTTTGGTGTGGCTGGAGAGCATGGTCCCAAGCCTGTAGAAGTTTATGGATTTGTTGGGTCCATTTCAACTGTTGTTGCTACAGGTCCCTTTATCTTTAATGCTTTCTAATTTTTGATTATTTTGGTTAATTTTGCATATCTAACTAACTTCCATCAAATATTCAGACAATCTATGGTCAGAATTCTATAAATAACTTAGGAAACAAAGCCTAGTAACCTACTAAAAAAAAATTAAAAACTTAGGAAACAACAAAGATTTTTCTTCCATAATTATCAATCTTTATTCTAACTCTTAGGTTTTATTAATGTTAACTAAACCTTAGTTCATAGCTTGATTAAGTTATTTAATGGTTGGCACAATTGAGCATGAATATGTAAATTGTATACCTGCTTCCACTATCTTTCTCCCTCTCGTCCGTGCCCCCTCACCCACATCCCATCCTCTTGTTATGTGGACAATATTTGAGGATGCTTGGATTCTTCTTGCATGCCATGAAATCTACCAGCTAAAAATGCTAGTAATTTTCTTTTCACTTGGCTTGCACTAAAGAAAGAGAGCTCAATTTAGCACATAGGATACTTAACAAGCTGAGCTCTCATTATGGTTCTAAAGATTTTATTGATGGCTCATCATTTTTGTGTGTGAGTTCAATCTCTTGTTTCCAGTTGGATGTTCTTCATATTTGTCTATATGTTGGGGGAGACAAAAAGGCCAAAATATAGAAATGAAAAAATTTGGGGCTAGAATTTGCAAGTTTTGTGCCATTTGTGTCATACTGTCACCTTGGTGTCCACTTGCATCTATCATTTTGCAATATTTGGGCTTCATCATGCCCAAAAATGATTTGATTGCAAAGACTAAGGTCTCTGATGAAGAGACTAATTATTTGATTCATGTGATTTAATCTCATGATTTTTTGTTCTTTGAGTTTCTCATCCACTTCCATGTTCTATTTTGAGCAGTTTTTTTTCTGGTATGTTCATATGCTCCTGAGCACTGGTTACATTCTATTGGGATCTTTTACTATCCTAGCAGGTCAGTAAGATGCTGCTTTTGACAACACCATATTCATGTAATAAGTGATGAAACCGCCAATTAGTCCTCACTTCGAACTCAATAGCTGGAAATTATGTCCTTTTGGAGTGAAATATTATCTTTTTAAGGGCTAACTAAATTGGGTAAAAATCATTCCCTGGAATTTATGAACTTATGATCACATAAATTTGTGCCTTCTCTAGGATTCACAATGGAATTTGATTTGAGCTATTTAATTGATGGATTGTGTTTTTTCTTCTAGGCAATAGGCTTTAGCTGTGCCAACTTATGCTATGGTGACAATAGTATTAGCATTGGGATTTTACATTGGCCTCAACTTCATGGCGACCCCTTCTCCAACTTCCTTAAACACGATGTTTGGTAAGCTTTGAGTTTCTGGTTATATATACGAGGATGTTTTAGAAATTTGCAAAGGTTCTCCCTTGCCCTTTCCCTTAAAAATTATTATTATTATTATTATTAAAAAATAAAATTCAACAAAGAGGTGTTTCGTGATTAATAATAAACTAAGCAATGCTTGAAAGGTTTTTGGCAATAAAGGGAAATTGTTTTAAACAGGCTTAAATTTACAAAAAATTTCCAAGATGTCTTTGGTCCCTTATTTAACTCCTAATTGTAGTTTTCTTAATTGAACATTGTGTTATTTGTTTCCCAGATGCATACAGTAGAGAACCTATGAGTTTTGAGCCTTCAATAGGAGATGAGCAGCTCATTGAGCCCATAGCTGATATTGGCATCGATCGAATCAATGATCTAATGTTCTGTGATGTAAAATGACACATTCATCATGTGGTATGGCCATGCTAACCCCATTATCTTTTTAAGAAAAAATATATGCTACTTTTTCTCTCTTATATCAAGTTATGGAACATTAGTGAGAGCATTCTCCAAGAATGCTGGAGTTGGTCTAACCATTGAGGTAGAGATATTAGCCTTGTTGGAATGCCTAAAGTAGCTAAGGGTTTATCAAACCTTCTGGTAAAGGTGGATTCTGCAATAGTCATATCTTATGAAAAAATGAGGAGAGAGGCTCATGGTGGTTTGATGAGTGGGATATGCCAAAATTTTGATTTAACTCTGGAGTTGGGTGTTTTTTTTGCTGGATTCCTTGGGTAGCTAACTGTGTGATGGATACGATAGCAAAATGGGAAGCCAATTGGTTCTCTTTTGTAGGGGATTTTCTACCCCCCAAATTTTTGTATTTGTGTTTATAACCATTTTTAACTGGGCATTTCCTTCCATATCTAGTGTCACAATTCTTCTCACTTTTGCTCAAAGTTATGTAGTGGTTATGTTCGGGGAAAGGATTCCTTATCCTTCTTTATATTTTACTTATTTTGTGATAATAAAATGTCTATATTTTATCCCAAAAGAAGGGGAATTGAAGAGAGAAGGTTTTTCTTTTCTTTACTTTTTTCTATTTTATTTTTATTTTTTATTTTTTTAAGACAGATTTAACACCACTTCGCTCATTTGAAAATGAATATAAGAAGGATGAGCAATCCTTCTAAGATGTACAATAGTTGGTTAAAAGTAACCAAAAATCCAACACCACAACAAAACTAACCCCTTCACACAATGGGTAAAGCCCATTTACACTAGATAATAAAACAATATATACTAAGGGGGAAGAAAATCATCGATAAAGAGGTTAAGTGCATTGCTCCTTGTTTGGCTATCTGGGTAGTAACTTGATTAGCCGAACAAGGAACCCAAGAAAAGGAGCAACCCAAATCACTAGCTATATCTATAATTTTTCGTATCCAGTTGTCAAACTTTTATGAGTCCTCTCTTTAGACACCGAAGATATTACAATAGCAAAATCTCCTTCCACAAATAGATTGGATAGACATAAATCCTTGGGCTACTGTAATCCCTCTAATAATGTTAATATCTCAGCCTCAATAGCCAACTCTGTTTAATGCTAATAT